>NC_081568.1:51906845-51960093 GCF_022355385.1 Mustela nigripes
AAAAAAAAAAAAAAAAAAAAAAAAAAATATGATGATGCACTTTGGTGGTTGAGGTTTTTAGACTAATCTGCCATTTACGAATGATTTACCATGGACTAGTACTTAATTTTTCTAAACATGGATTGCCTTATCACATGTTTAGATACAACAGAACATTCCTCATATATTGGTTTGAAAATAAAAGGAGACCCTGCAGGTAAAGAGATTAATAGACTATACAACGTGGTTAACAGTAAGGGTTCAATAAATGTTAAGAAGTTATAGGTAGGGCGCCTGGGTTAAGCCTCTGCCTTTGACTCAGGTCATGAACTCAGTGTCCTGGGTTAAGCCCTGCACTGGGCTCTCTGCTCGGCATTTATTGGGGGCTTAGCTTACTCCATGCTGAACACTGTGTATGGCTTTGAGGAGCAAATAATGAGAAATCATTCTCTATCTTTTAAAGCTCACAGTGTGGTGATTTCAAGTAAATCTTAAATTACTTCTCCTGAAAAAAATAATTTTGAAAAACCCTGTAAGTCAGGCATTGTCATATTTTCAAGAAGAAGGAGAGCATCTTCCAACCTAATAATTACTGACCTTAGTACATTTTCAAAAGATGAATTTAATGGCAACAGAACCTATTTAAATTAAAATCAGTATATATTTGGCACTTAAAAAAGGCAATTCCTGGTAAATAAAATCAGCATATATATTCACTGATGTCATGGTCAAGTTCTATCAACCACACTGTTAGCCCAATTTTCTTGTCCACAATTTCTTTGCCACATCTCCCCGACTGCATCATCTTAATCCTGGGTCTACTGTGAGAGGAAGTCCCAGTCAGTGGGCATGCCTCCAAATGTATTTATCCTCAATTGTTCTTATTTGTGCTAATTTTTTCATAAGATACCCAAATGCTGTTCCAGCCCAGCAATAATTTTCAATTCCTTAACTCATGCTGGGCAACCAACCAAGATTCCTTAAGTTATTCCTTAGCCAGCTGTACTCAAAATTGTCTCAGATGACATTGATATTTAGGCAGTGTGGTTCGTTTTTTCCAGAGGTGATTGTGATATTCTGTCTTTTAACCTATTCAACTGCTTCCAGCAAAAAGTTTAAACAACCTCTTCTGCATATTTCCCAGCGAAATAATATCATCTTGGGGCCCAGCACAGACTCCTGCTGACTGCCACTTATCTCTCACCCTATAACCACTCTAAATTCCCTGTGTAACACCTGACTCGATGGCTTCTTGCACACTGGGTTATGGAAGGAAGAGATGTTTCTGCTAAGATGAGTGAAGAAACACGAAAATTAATGTCCTTTTTCTTCCTTTCAACCTCAATCTCCTGTGCTATAATCAGCTGGAAGAGTATGGGTAACATTGATTATTGTAATTAGTCCTATTTTTATACCTCTAATCAAGTTCGATTCTTATCAAAGAATCTAACATCCTGGAGATAGTAAGATAATGAGAAGAAATTAGCTATTTTCATCATTACTCTTGTTTTTTAAAACCTCTGAAATCTGGCGTCTTATTCCACCAAACCTACTAAATAGCAACAAATCTACCCTTTGGGTAACAACTACTTTTACCTATTGTTTGGATAGGTATCAGGAACTCTCGATCTGCATATGGGCCCTTTCTGGCCCTCTAGGGGTGGTTTAGAATATGGAAAAAAAGACACAGGCTTTGAGCTCAGATGGAAAGGAATTCAAACCATGATACTATGGCTCCCAATCAGTATTCTTTGAAAAGAATTACTAGCTTCCTTAATTCTAGTTTTCTAATTAGTGAAACTGAAGTAATAATGACTGCTTTATAAAGTTCTAAGAATAAAAATAAAACAAATACACGTATAATGCAAGACCTATAGGTGTAATTAACATGTTTCATTATTAATTATATTTCTTTGCTTTTTTATTCATTAAAAGAGCAATTACTAAAACACTTATTTGTCAGATGGCATTTTTCATTTTAAGGGTAGTACTATGCATTCTTATCTCTGTACCACATGATATTTACTAAAATGTTTTTTCTTTACTAAATGTTTGTAAATGTGAATCTCACATTATTATAATATCTATTATGTTAGAGAACACTATAAAAATTTCAAGCTTTTTCTATGGATTCTTTTCAGCTGGAGATATTTAGAGGGTATAAAATTATCATAATTGATACTGTAGTAGACTCAAGAGGTGTCTGAATATTCATCCAGCACAATATCAATGTCTCACTCTGTTTCTACATAACCTGGCAAATTAATACTTGCTAGGAATCTGCTGTTGCAAATTTTCATCTATAAACTTCATTCACTCATTCCACTTATATGTTTTTATTCATATATTTAGGCAGGTTTTAAATAATTTCTTAGGTATGTAAGGACTTATGAGATAATTTCAAGATCCAAAGTATTATAAACCATTTCTTAAAATCATCTAAATGCAAAATATTATTGTTCTTAGAACACATAATCTTTTGCTTTCCCCGAAGTGAAATAAATAATAGGGATTTTACAAGTACATGTCAGAATGAACTGTTGAGCTACTGAAAGAAGAAATTCCATTAAGGATTAAATATATTTTAAAATATTGTGTGGAGATTTGAAATAAAATAAGTCTAGGAGTCCTGATATACTTTTGGGAATAGCAGCAATAAAATTCCCATCTCATTTTAAAATCATTTAAACTTTATACTTTCCCTGTTGCTTTAGCAGTTCAATAAACTATATTCATAATATTAGCCTTGACCCTCAACACATAGACATTGACTATTATTTGATTACTATACAAGTCATGAGGAGTCTGAGAGATTACTTCATAGAGAACTGGGCTGTTTTATAATCCCCATTGTGTCTTCTCAAATCTGGGGAAATAATTTGGGTTGTAGGCACAATGCTAGGTGAACCTATTCCTACCTTAGCATATTGATATTCATGGTGCTTTCCCACAATAGTGAGTGCCAACTCTGTGTGAGGCACTGGGGTGCCATCCACTATATCTATAATGGATATATCTATATAATAGATATCTATAATGGATGATCAAACAAGATAAAGTTCTTATTTTCAAGGATATCATTTTAAATATGTGGATATAGATAGCAATTAGATAGGCAATTTCTTTTTTTCTTTTTAAGAGTTTTTAATTATTTGAGAGAGAGCACAGGGAGGAACAGAGGGACTGGGACAAGCAGGTTCCATGCTAAGCCCCACACTGGGCTCCATTCCAGGACCCAGAGATCAAGACTTGACCTGAAGCCAAGAGTTGGATGCTTAACTAACTGAGCCACCCAGGGTGCTCCTAAATAGACAATTTAAACATTTTGTAGTATACTCTGTGTTGGGGTTAATGTAAGGTATTAAAGAAACACAGAAAAGTGGCACAGCTCTCAATACCATGCTACCTGGCATGGTTTGTCAAAGGTGGAAAAATTATAACTGACCATGAAGAAGGAAGAGAAAGAAGAGTGAGGATGGGTGTAGGGCCTATGTATTGTGTAAGAAGACATGAAGTAAGCTTTTCAATTCTTTTTCATTTCAAAGGGAGCTGCTTTCACAAAACCTATAAAAACCAAAATAAGGAGAACATGAAGATACTATCTAATTGGAAAAACAATCCAGGAAGGCTAGCAGATACTTGCTGTACTGGTTGTGACATGAAATAGAAGTAACCTTTTACAATTAGTTTCTGAATTAGTCAAACAAAGCTATTCAATTGTCTGAAGGTACTTAGTGTTACTAATTTTTGAGATCTGGTCATGTATATTTTAGTCTGGGTGCCAGCAAGAAACAGATGGCACATTCAAATTAGGATAACTCAAGGGAGTTTAATAAAAGAACTATTTACAAAGATGTGGCCAGGTCAACACCAGGACTGTTTGCACCCCTGAAGGGGTGAGTGGACAGAGCAATTATAGAAATTCTTAAAGAGAGTCATGTGGAGATGGCCACCTGGAGAGGAGACGTGACCTTTACTTAAACGATGCAGCCAGGCCAAGGAGAAACCACAGACTTGGGAAAATAAATACCCTGAACACCATTTCTCTCTTTTGCTAGTTGTCAACCCAATGGAAGAGAACAAGGGGTCCATAATGGTCAGCCTTTGGGAAGCAGAGAGCAGGCTAATAGGAAAAGATAATCTAGAGGGCCAGAGAAAGCTATTCAGCGGTAATTCATGAATCAAAAAGAGAACCAAATCACAAGCATCCACTTAGTTATTTTTCAACCTTTAAAATAGCACTGCCTATGAAAATCTTTCCAAAAACTTTTATGAATGTCTGCAGTTAAAGGATTTTCTCTTCTTCCCTCCTCCTGCCATGTGTGTGTATATGCACAGCGAAGGGTGTTCTATTATACCTTTCTCATTCTCCTGAATCTATATTATAGATATTTAAACCTACTCATCACCACCAGGGATATCATTGGATGAACAGAGTCAATTTTACTCTCCTCTTCTGTAGAATTATCACGTTAGAGCAAAAAATACCATAGACCTCACCAAACAATAAAACTAACCATCAGGAAACATTTTATAGCCCTATAAAACTGATCTAGCACAGCTAGTATTATCGCTAGATATTATATGTTCAAGGACTAAAGCCAGATAGTTTTAAATGGAGACTTTCAATGGTTGAAGAATAATAGATGCCAAGAAAAATACTAGGAATGGAGCCAGGAAAAATTTTCTATTGGCTAACTCTGAGATCCTACATTTGGTCTTCATCCACTGGTTCCTTGTCCAATTTCAAGGTACATAATGCCAGTCTCACATTTGATGGTCAGTGATAGATTTCAATAAAAAGTCAGACACTCTCTCATTGGTTCTAGAAAATATTAACACTATGAACTGACTTTAAAGAGATATGATACTGGATGAGAAGGTGGTCAATATTTCCCATTCCCACACTGATGATTTAGTTTCCACTCAGACTATAAGCTGATTTCAGTGTATTGTTCCTGGCATATAATAAATACAAAATAAATGCTACTGTTATTAAATAGCAGGTTTTTGTCTCTTTTTAACACCTAATTTTTTGTTTTATATTTTTATATCTTTACCCTGGGTTATATTTTTTATCGTAATCAAGTAATTACAGCTTAACGTTTAGTGTAAACCAGAGATGTTATTTGTATTTATTGAGGAGCCACGACCTCATTCAGGAAATTCAAATAGGGTCAGCTCTACCTCACTAAAACATTTCTTATATTTTATCTTATTTAGTTTTAATACAAAGTTCTAGAAAATACTCAATGAACGAGTCATTGAAAGCACTGAGGATAGGAAACATTGGGAAAATTTTGACATGGAGATGTTTACTATCATGTGTTTTTTGTAACTGTACTTTCCAGCTCTTTGTAGGAATATTGTAACTATAAATTTGAAGCAAAACCTTGGTTTTATAGTTTATTTCCTCTGCCTAATAGTTTCATCTGAATCATTAACTTCCGGATTGCGAATTTCCTCAGAAGTATTAATGGAAGTCTATTGCCTGTGTTAACAGCCTGGTCTGTTTGCAAGACCTGAGGTGCAAAGGTCCCTTAGGTGTTTACATGACTACTCCATGATATTATTCTAAATAACCATACCTTAGGGAAATGTATTTCTGGATGATGGAATTGGTTGCTGGTGTGTGTGTGGGTGTATATACGTGTGTGTATGTGTGTTTCATAGATTTCCTGTTGAGATGGGAGAGGGTAGGGAATAGGTTCTAGTGCAAGACCAAATCCCATGGATGGATGCTCAGCTCTATAAAGAATGGTGAGGATTAACCATTTGAATACATGGAAAATACTTAGAAAAGTACCTAGCACATAGCAAGTGAAAATATTATAATAATAATTATAGTACTCATCAATAGCATCCTCATATTGCAGTACAACATATTGTAGTACAACATATTGTACTTTATTTGTACAACATATTGTACCATATTGTAGTACAACAATATAAAAAAGGTAGTAAGAATATTGGGGGAGATACTTATGGGAAAATACCCTATAAAATTTTTCATTTGTATTGTGTTTTTCCCTTGGACCTTAGCAAACTATTGTTAGCACTGGGTTTTCACCCACTGTCAGTTTCTACTTTTGATTGCTCTGACCTTGAAGTAGTAGAATTTGGTCACATTCTTGTAAAGCTGAGACATAAAGGAGACTGCAAGAGTCATGATTTCCTATATCAGAGCCGTCTTTCTTTGGATGTCAGCTTTAAACCGCCCATGACAGTGCCTACAGAGTTGAAAAAGGTTTATTAAGGAGATGACCTAAAAGACTCATGTTACATTTTAACCACTTACTAAAAATATGGTTTAGATATGTTTGTTCACTTTGTAATTTTTTTCTTTGCCCTCAGCCACAATGGTCTCACTCTCCTTGTCAACCCTCTTCATACAGCCAATAAACCTCCTCTGCAAGCATGTCTTCTCTGGCCCCTGATGACCTATCCTGCTCAGCAAAGTTAAATCTCTGTAGTTAACCATTCACCCTCTTAAAAGGGCAGTTTAGTGACCATCCATCATTACTTGAGCAAACCCCTTCAGGGACTTTCCTCTCATATAAGCAGCTTGACAAACTATTGTCCCCTTAAAAATTATTTGTTCTATGGGAAAACAAGAGAAGGGAGTTCCAAGTCTCCATTTCAGATTTCATAAAAACGTGACAATTTATTAAAGGGGAAAACATTGTTAAAAAAAACTCCAGAAGTATTTTAAAATACTTTGAAATTCTTTAATTTATTTTAAAAATACTTGGAAACTCTTTAAAATCCCAAAATATATTCTTAACTCTATTGATTTTCTTTAACCATACATTTAAATGAGGCTGTAGTAGTGCATTTAGTTCATGGGTTAGCTTGACAAAATGGGAAAGAAAGCCTAGTCTCCTAGATTACACCTTCTTGACACAACTGTTTTAATACAAAAGCAGTCTCACCATTTGCTTTTCTGTTTCTTTTTATATAAAGTCCATCATGAAAACAGAAGAGTTACTTTTTTCTAGTTCTAGTTTTTTTTTCCCCCAAGACCTACCGTTCTAAAGAAAATACCATTACTCTTTTCTCATTTAGCTTTTAATCTGCAAATGCACTTAACTGTCAAGAACCCAATTTACCCAGCAATAAAATACATGAATTAGTATCTTTGTTCATTGAGGGAGAGTTCGAGAACCAGAAGGTTTTGTGCACATACTAGACTAGAGGCAATATATAAATATAAATATAGTGCAATTTCAAAGAACAATAATGTGAGAAAAAAATTTTAAAAAAAAAGATCATTTAGATGTAGTTTGCCAAAAATCACATACTTATAAGTGGTAGAGATTAAGTTCAAGTCCAGGGTACGAATATAGTTCTCTTGAGTTAATGGGAGGTCAGTTAATTGTTAAATTATGATACCTGCAACTAAGAGATAAGAGAATGTAAAAGTCCATGTGGGATAAAGTAGAAGACAGCTTTATGGAGGAAAAGGTACTTGAACCTTCAAAAATGGCTACTGTTTGGTCAAATGGAGGAAGAACAGGGTCACTGCATGAGTGTCATGATGACCAGGTTCTGGGTGAACAATAAAGACACCCATCTGGTTAAAGCAGCTGAGCAATTCGATCAGTGATCTCACATTGAAGAGTATCAGCATCATTTGTCAATGAGTTCAGCATTGCTCAACCATCATTAAATTTAGCAGATGCCAAGAAACATTACTAGAAAGAAGTAATCTTCTGGTTTATTAAAAGACTCAAGAAGAAGCAGCTCAGGATTCCCTTTAAAACTAGAAAGATTAATTATGTGAAATAAAATGTAATTTTTCTCCATCCACATTTTGTTTAGGGTACTCTGTTCAGGAAGTTTTGGTTTTCATAGAGTTAAATGAAACCCAGCTTTAAAGTACTTATTTTGGATTTGGGTCAAGCATAGCCTGGTAATAAACTGAAGGTATATATACCTTTACCAATGGGACCCTTCTCCCCGCCACTCCCTCTCCTTCTCTTTCTTTCTAAAAAGCAATTCTTTTAAAACACAGAAGCCTTGCAGTAATTGCTTTCTCAGGATTCCAAAATTAGTATACCTCTCCCTATTTATTTAGCTCTTCAAAAATAACCCCAAATTTCTTTACATGACCAAGGAAGATTGAAATCTCACACTCTGTAGGCTGGTATGGTGTTGCCATGCATGCAAAACATTTGGAAAAGTTGCTAGGCTGTTTTGTAACCTCTTACAAATGTCCCAGTTAAGGAGTACAGTGAAAAAGCTTTCTCACAGCAATCTTTTACTTTAAATACATCTAAAAGCCCCTTTTCACAGAGCTGCCAAAGCATGGTCAAGATGTCATTTTTAATGCCTCCTATCCTTCTAAAGAGCTCTACTTATGACAAGACCCCTAAAGGTTTCACGGAGGCTGAGGAAATTGTATTTTTAAAATGTGTAACTTAAAAATCTATTTTACAAAAATGTTGATGATTTATTATTAACATTGGAAATGAAATGGACGAAATGGAGAGAGGTTTCACTTGATAATGACATTGACCTAGTATTCCAAAAGAACGGTCCCATTTTAATTGTATATTAGCAGTTAAGTGGGTCACCACTCAATCCTTCTGTCCTCTGGGCCTGTAAGACTAGGTGAACATATAATCAAGCATAAATATCCAAATGGGAAATAGAGTTTTACTTTACACGGCACCTGGGTGACTCGGCTGGTTGAGCATGGGCTCTTGATTTTGGGCCAGGTCATGATCTCAAGGTCCTGAGACTGAGCCCTGCCTCGGGCTCTGCCCTGGATGTGGAGCCTGCCTAAGATTCTCCCTCTCCCTCTGCTGCCCCATCTCCCTCTCTAAAAAAATAAAATAAAAATAACAAATATTACTTTATTAATCTAGAGCAGCCCTCTCTGATTTGATAAATGAAGGGCTTCTGAAGTTTGGAGAAGTTGGCTTAAGCCCAAAGTTGAAATGAACCTTTCTCCTTCATTCCTTTGAATTTCAAACAGTTGTATTCAGAGAAGATTCAGTTTTATAACATTGCACTTCAGATAATTAGCTTCATTGGGCATTATGAGTTGCTTGTACTGTCATTACCTAATTTTGAATTTTTTTCATTAATTTTTTAAGTTACTTATTTTTAAAAAGATTTATTTTGGAGGCAGTGGAGAGGAGCAGAGAGAAAGGGAAACCTATGCAGTCTCCTTGCAGAGAGCAGAGCTTGCAGCAGGGCTCCACATCATGACCCTTAGATCACGAGCTGAGCCAAAACCAAGAGTCTGATGCTTAACCAACAGCACTACTAAGGTATCCCTTAAATTAATTTTTTAGAAAGCTGTGTATGCATATGCGTATTTCCATCATAAAGGATATATAACAGATAGAGTTTTCCTCAAAAAACTTTTGTTTATCCCAAAGATTTCTGCAAATAAACACACATATTTCTGCAAATAAACACATGTTTTCTTTATGCCCATATTTGCACATGACAACTTAAACCCCCTACAGACATCCTGAGCTACAATTGTTTTTCTTCAAAACTGTCAGCATGATTTCATTCTTTCCGGTGTTTCATACTAGAGCCTCAAAGATTAAGAGAGTGATTTTTCCCCTATCCATATATCCTTGATATCTAAAGGTTATAGTTTATCTTTGAGTTAAGCAAAATTGAATAACTTACGTAGTTCTGAATTGCTTTAACTTCGTGAATTTCTTTGACCTGCATATTCAAACCTTGCTTTCAGGAACATTTTAAATATATTCTGTTATTTCACTGAATATTTCTTCTCTGTCCTTTCTTTGCAACACTGTAGACCTTTTTCCAAAATCAAGTAATCTTCATACACGGAAACTGAAACTCCTAAATTTATCCATGTCTTTAAACTATTATAATACTTTATCCTTATCTTGTGAGATCTCAGTGAATATCCCAATTTTGTCTTCTTGGAGCACCTGGGTGGCTCAGTCGGTTAAGCATCTACATTCAGCTCAGGTCATGATCCCAATGTCCTGGGAGAGGCCCACATCAGGCTCCCTGCTCAGCAGGGAGTCTGCTTCTTCTTCTCTGTGCTCTCTCTCTCAAATAAATAAATCTAAAAAATTTAAATTTTGTCTTCTATATTTGCTTGATTTTTTCCTATCTTCATTTATAATTTAGTCATTGTATTTCTCATCAAATGTATTTTTCTCATTTTAGGTTTCCCCCACTTCACACATGCTTCCTTTACTATCCTAGATTAGGCATATTTTATAATCTCCTCTTATTTTTAACAAAATCTTTTTCAGATACAAAGTCTTCCTCTGATTCTTCAGGACGGAAGGGTTTATTTTATTTATTGTTTGTTAGTTTGTTTGCTTGTGGACTGTAATATATAATTTGCACAGGCCTCCTACTTTTTTCTGTATTGGAATCTGACAAAAAGTTCCAGGCAGTAACCTTGATTTTACTATGAACAGTAACTATTGGAGTCCATCTGGAACAGGTTTCCTGCTTTTTGCAGCATCTGTTTTGAGACAAAGCACTGCCATTTCACTCATTCATTTATTCAATAAATATTGCATTCTTACTAGGACCTAGACATGAACAATAGAAATATAACTGAGGACCAGGTAAGCTGTATTTTGTTTCTTGTTTTTTGTTCTTTTTTTGCCTACCTACCCCAATAAAAGAAAGAGAAGAAATCCAAAGGATCAAAACACCTCACAGGAATAATAATGCCATTATTATTAACACTGAAAATTTTCTCCCTGACAGGCTGTGATATTCTTTAAAAAGGATGGAACAAGAGGAGCCACCCTTTCTACCCACAGAAGGGGACATAGTTTTACTTCCTGACATGATATTCTTTGTTATGGTTGCCTTTTATTATTCTTTTCTACAGCCTGATGTTTGTCAGGATCTTCACTGAAATCAATACATATTAAGGAAAAGAAGTGCAGAGTGGACAGGGAAGACTTATCTACATTGCAAATTTGGCACTGTGTCTTCAGGGGCCAGGAAAAAGACAGTCTCCCCGTCTTTTGGAAACTAGAACGCAACAAGCCACCTCATTAGTTCACTGTGCATCTAAGAAGTCATCTTATCATTTATTGACTAAATTAAAAAAACAGCAACAGAATACTTAGTGTCTTAGTGACGTCTGGAAAGAATAGTTAAGGTAATAGTACATAACCTTGCCTCTCATGAAATGAAAACAAAACAAAACAAAACAAAACAAAACAAAACTGGGGTTTTGAAGAACTTAAACCAACTTTAAACCAACTACTGCTACAAATGATATGCACTGCTGCTAAAATTGCAGATTCAAGCGTTAACAGTTACTTTCCAAACACTTATTATATGCCTGGCTCTGTGCTAAATGTTTTCACATTACTGACATTCATAACCGTTCTTAAAATTCAGTAAGGTAACACCTAATATAGGTTAGAAAACTAAGGTCCAGAAACAGTAGGAGATTTGCCCAACATCACAGAGTAGCAAGCCTAGGATTGGAGGGCACTTCTCCTAATGCAAACCCTTACAAGCTCAACTCAAAAGAAAGAACAAGAACAATCACACATATATAACCTTGAGTTATTTATGTCTCATGTACACTGAACAGAACACATTCATGAACTGACTTGATATTCCAAACAATCATCGTTATCTTTTGCACTCTTTATATTCAGCAATAACTTGTATTTACAGGAAGTTTTCCCAAATATACTGGCTTATTTAAACATCAAAACTACCCACTAAAAATCAGGGCAGAAACAATCACATGGCACAGAGAAAGAAGCTGAAGTTTAGAAAATTGAAGTTGCTGACACTAAATTTGCTCAAATAGCTAGGGTCAGGACTCTCTCTTGAATCTATCACTCTCTATTTTGTCAACTGTCCCAAACTTGTCCCCTATTAGCAGCTAATGTCCGGTAAGATTCCACTGTTACCAGGCTCGAAAACTTTTGTGAGATAGCCTAGAACGTGTCTAAATATAAAATTGAGTAATATCAGGCATGGGGAAAAGGAATCTGTGAATTTCTCTGGAAGAGCCAGTAACAGTTATAAGAACAAAATTGTTGTGGTCTGGGTGGTCTGAGAAGGGAAAAGTCAGCTTGTCATCTCAGAGTAAGTAGAATAACTTCTGGGGCTCTACATTTGTCTCAAAGTTTTCTGATGCATGCAATACCAATGCTGAGTCTGAAAATTTGGTAACAATGGCTGGAACTAAGCATCATAAAACACAGAGTCTTGGGATTGGACTGGCTTCAAATTTATTCCAAATCTGTAATATCCCTAAGATTTGATAGTCCAACTTCTGTTTGAATCTCTCTGATGAGTGGGTTTATTACAGTGCTGGATAGCACTTATTTTTATAAGTTCATCTGTTCTTAAATTATATCCATGGTTCTCAGCTACCTCTCAGGAGTCTTGTTGAATAAGTATAATCAAGTTTTATTCAATAAGAACCTTTTCAAGATAGTTATATCATCTTGGGTCTTTTCTTCTTCAAGTTAAACACCTGTTATTCTATCAACTTTATCTCATGATACAAGCTCCTGATTACTCTAAGTGCTTTGCTTTTTTGCTTCTTAATTTATTAACACTCTACTTAATGTTCTACCTGTGTGTTCTCATCAGGATAGGAAACATGAGACCACCCCTCAACAAACTCATTAGCAGAAGAATTTGCAGGTGAGGTAGGGAAGCTGAAGGACTCCATTTCAGAAAGGCTCAGTCTCTGCTGCTTTTCTGCTATGCCCCATTGACTGATGTTCCACAGTCTGCCTCTGAATAAGCCCAAGATGCCATGTTCCCCTTTCAAGGGGGAAATCAAGAAAAATTTGTTACTCTCTGAGTTTTGTCCTAAGCCCCAAACACCTGGTAACACCTAGGAAGAGCCAGATCCAAAACATGATCCAGGATATTAGCTGCCAACAAACGTTGGCTGACATTGGCATCAATACCTCTTATCCTCCATGATTTCTAAAATAACACCTATTGTTTATCTGACACTTGCTATTGATTAGATCCTACCCTGGATTCCTAAAGGAACACATACCCTAGACCCCTTTCCAATATAAACCTCCAACCTCAACAATGACAAGACTCATTCTGCTTTCCTTTCCAGTCTCCCAGACACTCCGATCCTCAGACCCAGGCTGCCTGCATAGCAGGTTACTGTTAACCCCGCCAGCTTTAAAGTACATGACTCATTTACCTAATAGACTTATGTATTTTTGCTCCAAGTGAAGTCCATAAAAATTTAGTTAGCCATTTTCTGTTTAGCATTTCACCCAGAGAATAGAAATACTTTGTATGTCATTCCTTGTTTTCTCTTTTACCCACTTCTTGCTCACATTTTTATCTTGTCTCTGAAAGGACTTCTGACACATTTAATCATTCTGAGGTAATAAATAATTGGGGAAAATCAACCTCCAGCCCCAATGCAAACCTATAGGTTTGTTTTTCATACCTGGATTTAGTCTCATTTTCTCTTTACTTCTTCTTTTAATGTTATCATCATTGATTCAACCTCTTGTACTCAGGAATGGAATTCATTCTTATGTTCAGGAAAGGAATAAATCATTCAGCCAAGAAATACTATTGATTGTTCTACTGTGTGCAAGGCACTGTACTTGGCATTAGAAATCAATGGATATACCTAATCAGAGACTTTAGTTCAAGCTCTGAAATTTTCATTAATACATCAAACAAAAATAGCTGGTGTTTATTTTATATTACATATATGTCAACACTACCGTAAGCATTTTCATGCCTTATGTAAGTTCACCCTCATAAAACTTCATGAATATCATTATCTTACTTTTACAGATGAAGAATCTGATACTTGAAGTAGTAAGAAACTGGCCTATATCTCACAGCTCGTAAATTCAAGGTGTATAAACAAAATCTAAGATTATCCAATGTCAGAGTCCTCTATCTCCCAACCAGCATATAGGAAATAAATCACATTATTTGGGATTTCATTTTGGCAGTCACCAGTACTTCTCCCTCTTAGTCGGTTCAGATTTAAATTTACTTCAATTATTTTAGTCTATTTAAGGCAACCACTTGCCTTACTTTAGAGAAATGTAGTTTATTCTGCCCAGAGGTTGCTGTCTAGTTCATTGCTCATTTAACCAGCCTAAGACAGAGATATTTGTCAGTGTTCCAGGCAGTCAGTCACCTCTGATTTGAAATTGTTTAGAACAGATTTTGAATTTCATTGAACAAATAATGCACCACTTCATAAAGCATTAATGATCATCATAGGCACTCACAAGCACAATTGAGTGGAATACAACAGCAGTTTAAAAGACTCCATAAAAAGCAGAAACAAAAGCCATGATGTTCCATTTCTAAAGCTCATATGCTGGAGAAATTGATTTGGTAATTGTTGCCTTATGTGCTTAAGTGTAAGGGTACTGTGCACGAAACAATGCAATGCATTGTATACTTTTTTTTTTAGACTGGAAAGTCTAAATGCAAGGTAATTGTAGAAATTGTTCAAGTGGTTCAAGAAGCACCAAAGAAACTGCTATAGCCTGGGAAGGAAGCTGTAGGGGCTCAGCTCTAGGGAGTCACTTGAAAAGAAACTATGGAAGAAATAATTAAGTTCTTTTGGAAGAATGAGGAAAAGCTTCACTATCCAGTACTAGAAAATAACTCCTGAGTTGAGCCTTAGGAGAAGCCATGCATTTATCAAATTAGCCCTTTAGATAGGCAGGAGTTTCAGAGGTGATACCTTTGCTATTTATCTAAACCCTCCCCCTCCCCCCACCCCAGAGATGTTGTTTTATTTTGTTTTTGTAGAGTATTAGTATTTAAAGATAGCATTTTCAAAAGAGGGTATAATCATGTAGATATAAAAGGAGCATAGGTCAAAACTTGTATTTAACTAATTAACAAGAGAGACCAGTAAGATGTCACTTTAGATTCTCTAAAGAAAATCTAAAGGGAAGCTGACCATCAGTCCATTGGGAATACTGAAATAAATGTGCTTGAGAGATGCAGAACTGGCCCAACAGGTCAATATCCCCAGGGCAACAATCATCTGAATCTCCACTGGACATTATTCACACTGTTATGAACAAGAGTCTTTGCATAATTATTCATTTTCTGAAACTTCAAGACATGTAAAATAGCTCAATGAAAAACAAAGAGGAGTACTAGACAGCCCAGTCAATAAGTAATCTTTTAGTCCATTTCAAAGTTTTTCATAATTCTTCCCTATATTAGAATCTATTTTTAAATGAAGCTCATAGTTTTATGGAAATGACCTGATGTGCATACGAGATTTAAAAAAAAAAAAAAGAATATAAATTTGGCTTCTTTAGAAAAATTCCAATATTTTAGCAAGAGAAGGTTAACGGATTGGGTATTTCCTCAGAGACTTTAGCAGAAAAGATGCATCTAAACACAGACTCATGTGTTAAACGCATAATTTTTTTAAACATATTTATTGAATTCAGTTTGCAAATAAAGCACTTTAAGGCAGAAACAGAGTTAGGATGGGTAAAGTAAGTTCATTTAATATTATTTTTCAGCCTGCCAGAGCAGATGTTAGGCAAAGCAGAAAGACATATTGGATTTCGTCTTTAATATTTCCAAGGGTCGCCTGTTGTGGTAATTCCCCCAAACTAGAATTTGGGTTATTTCCATACTGTTTGCTATTCCAGAAAGGCAAGATCCACCCTCGCTTTAAATCCTTGGTACTCCCTGAGCCAAGGATTCATCTGAAATGCTAGTCTCTTGCCAAAGAGGCTGCCTAATAGCATGCAAATTATTAAAGCAAAAAAAAAAAAAAAATCTTAGTAAGAAAGAATCCTCAGGAAGCTTGCCAACAGCATTAGGTAGCTGATGGACTATGATGTATCTTCTGCCCTCCATCAAAAAGTTAAGGACATCTAACCTTGAACCCCTTCTTTAACCTATTTGGGCAGTATTCCAGAGTCCTAAAAGGACTGTCCTTTTACTGTGGGTCATGTTTTTAACCATTGGTATATCAAATTAGCATATTTATATGCATTTAAGTAACCAAACAAATTCCTGTTAGGAAACATGCTAGGAGACATACAATATGAGAGTATATATTCATTCAACTTTTAACAATGCACACCATTTCTCTAAATATACATAAAAGCATGTGTTACAGATGCAATAAATTATTCATTCAACAAATAATTACCAAGCATCACTTGGTTGGTGCAGACATGGTCTCTGTTCTCAGGGCCTCTACTGTCAACTGAAAAAGAGCTATATTTGTTAACTCGGTTTGGAATTACTCATGTTTTAAAATATGGGTTTTAGGGTTATTTAGGTATGGTAAAGCCAGCAATCAGAAGATGACTGCCATTGAAAAGCAATCTCTGAAACACAGAGACCCCATGAGAATGAGGATATCACACCATGGGTAGCACATAAAAGTAAGCACTGGGATCTGTCAGGAGACATATGAAGTGGGGAGAGAAATATGGGCAAAGGCCTTTGCAGTGGTTTCGATGAGAAAGAAAGGTGAGGCAGAGTATGCATGCTTAGGAATGGCTACTTTGAATAATTTCAGTGGTCTCCAGGGCATAGAGGCTGTCTTTAGTTGTCTGGTCCCTGGCTCTGGCATGATTAGGGCAGGGGGATAGACACAGTGTGAGAGTCTCGTAAAGGAGATGGTTAAAGGTGCAGGCTCTGGATTGGTTGTTATGCATTTGAAACAGGTGATCTTTCTTTTTTTTTTTTAAGATTTTATTTATTTATTTTTCAGAGAAAGAGAGTGAGCACAGGCAGACAGAGTGGCAGGCAGACAGAGTGGCAGGCAGAGTCAGAGGAAGAAGCAGGCTCCCTGCTGAGCAAGGAGCCCGATGTGGGACTCGATCCCAGGACGCTGGGATCATGACCTGAGCCGAAGGCAGCTGCTTAACCCACTGAGCCACCCAGGTGTCCCGAAACAGGTGATCTTTAAGTTCTTTACTCTCTCTGGGAATTGGGTAACCCTGGGAGAGGCTCTCCCTCCAAGATCAACAAGGCGCCTGATGTCAAAGACTCAGAATACAAAAAAAAAAAAAAAAAAAAAAAAAAAAATCAATCAAAGATATGATTAATACACTCATACCTAATTTGCTTTTTTCCTTTATGCTCAATACCAAAACTCATTAACCCCTACAGGTAGAGAACTGGCAATAATTCAAATGATGATGAAGGTAAAAAAAGAGGAGTGATACTATCCCTCCTGAACTTAAATACCATGACTCTTGAAATTTCAAAAAAAAGTTCAGAAAGCTTTGTAATCCTTTCCAGCTTCTTATACATAAGACGGACAAATTGAGCAAGCTGTGATTCCAGAGGACACTTATAAGAGCAGCAACTACACAGGGTTTGCTTATCATGAGCCAGGCGGTACGCTTAGTGCTTTGCATGCAGTTATTCCGTTTGATCCTTCCAACAGCTCTAACAGATATGGGAAAGTGAGGGCTGAAGAGTTTAAGGAATTTTCCCAAGTTTACACGGCAAATAAGTAGGGTTTATGCTGAGATCTGATGGTCTCGAATTGAGGCTGTTAATTATTATGCACACATAGATGTACTTCTTTATACATGCATAAATGTGTATGTATTCACACACATTTTGAACAAAGATGAAGGGTTTTTTTTAAAGATTTTGTTTGTTTATTTGACAGAGAGAGCGAGAGTGCATAGGCAGGGAGAGCAGCATGCAGAGGGAGAGGGAGAAGCAGGCTTTCTCTGGTGCAAGGAGCTCCATGTGGAGCATGATCCCAGAACCCTGGGAACATGAACTGGGCCAAAGGCAGATGCCTAACCAACTGAGCCACCCAGGCACCCAATGATGAAAGACTCTTAAACACATCAGAAATTATATGCAGAAAACTCTAATTTTCTAGAATGGTTTAGGAATGGAGTGTGGGAATTAGACTGTAAGAGTATTGAAGATAAAATGATAAATGTCTTTTTTTCAATAATTATAATTGAAAATCTTCATAAACCATATAGTCTTACCATAATGAATTTCTTCAAAGAAATCTAGTACTTTGATGATTGAATATCTGGGAGAGCCTCATCATTATGAAGGTGAGTTTGAACTGGATTATTCTGAAGAAGAGGTATGAAATGAAATGAACTGGCTTTCTACCTATTGTGAAAATTGTGTTTGTTGTTACTGCCATTTTCTCACCTCTTTTTTTTTTTAAGATTTTTATTTATTTATTTGAGAGAGAGAGAGGGAGAGAGAGAGAGAGAACAGAAAGGGAGAGGGAGAAGCAGACTCCCTGCTGAGCAGGGAGCCTGACATGGGCTTGATCCGAGGACCCCGGGATCATGAACTGATCTGAAGGTAGACACTTAACTGACTCAGGTGCCCCCATTTTCTCACCTCTTAATCCTAAAAATGTATTGACTGGAAAAAAATTATGTATAATATATATATATGTACATATATATATAACTTATATAATTTACATAATATATAACAATGTATATAGTAAATTTCTATATATATAGAAAATAAAAATATATAGAGAGAGAGAGCACCTTGATAGAGTAGGCTTACTAGTTTTTGAATATCAGCTATTTATTAACTAGAAACTGAAAGAGAGAAAAGGAGATAAGATGAAAGAAAACTGGGAGAAAAGTAGTTTAACACATAATTATTCCAAGATCACATACTGTAATGGATGGAGCACGGGCTCTGGGCTCAGTCTGATTTGAGTTTGAGTTCAGGCTATAACTTTCTAGCTCTGTGAACTTGTTTCTACTCTGTGAAATTGTGGAAATGCCTGTCTCATGGGGGTCATATAAAATAATAAATGTAAAGTAGTATAGTGTTTAATTCCTATTAATTAAACATTCAATCAACTTTATTTTTATTATTATTGCCGTTGAAGGGTTAGGTGGTCTCCCAGAATTAAACATCAGATTTGCCCTTTATCTCTCTTCTTGCCCCATTCTCAATTGCATTTCTGAATCTCCAGTAGAATGAGCACCCTTAGGAAAGGATTTCCTCACATAAATTTCTAGGCACTACAGGAACCTGTCTCAGCCCATTAATTTCAAGGAGGAAAGTGAGTTCTAGCTGAAGAGAGGACGAGTGTGAGTGTAGGACGAGTGTGAGTGTAAAGCACAACCTTCAGCCTCAGGCTCAACAGGCACATGGTTCTGAGACAGAAGGGTGCTGAGGCAGAAGGCAGCAAGCATGGCTTAATTAGCTGTGGTAGAAAATGAGATGCTAATTGGTCTGCTCCTGCTAGCCTAAGGGACTTGCATTCTCCACTTCTTATCAGATGGTCCCTTGGCTCTAATTTCTTTGGAGGAAGAATATTGCTGCTGATAACTTTCTCACACCAACAGGAAGGCTACTGCTTAGAATCCTGGAGTTGGGTGCTGAGTTGGCTCAGTTTTCAACTGTGAAGTAAGCAAAATCCTTTATATGAATGTCAACTACTCAACTTCTTTCTGTCCTTCTCTTGGATACCCCCACCCTTTCCAATATATTCTTATCCCTCCACACTGATTCTGCCCTAGAAACCTCTTAATTAAACTTCTAATTACATATCATTGTCTATTGATAAATACAGGGATAAGCCCAAATTTCTCATGGTCTGACATTTTCCTATGCGATTCAAATTATAATAGCAAAATCTAGCACAAGATGTGATGATTTCTAGGGTTATGAGTTTTCCAATCACTTGGCTATATTAGGCCATATTAAGAAGAAAAACACTGTAAACCTTGAATACCCACCATTTTCTCCCCACAAGCATCCCCTTTTTGAAGACTTGCCTGTCCACTACCTGGAAAGAGTAACCTTATGCTGTAATTTCCCATATTCTCAGGCCATTCCTGATAGAAACAGAAGAGTTTATTGTATATTTAAAAATATATCATTGTCCATTTTCCATTCCCATTTCCATGCATTTCACACTTTCCTTGGTGAGTCCAAAGCATCCAGTTACCTCAGAATAGGGTCAAGGTGATGGTAAGGAATTAAACTGTTATAGAAATATTCATGGTAAAAAAAAAAAAGGAGACATAGCTAATATTTTTCTTCTGACATTTAGACAAAAGGACAGATGGAATTCCAAGCCTATCGTTTCTTAGAGATAATGTTTCTGATCACATACCATAGTCATCCTAAAAAAACATGGTGATCTCTATAGGCAACCTAAGATAAAAAAGGCTTTACTGGTGATGACCACTACAGAGTGATGGCTTTTGAGTAACACATGTAGGACCTCTTTACAATTGGGGGCCAAATGAAATAATTAAAAATGTACAACTTGAGGACATGCTAACATTCTTAAGATCCAGAATATTTATATTATTTGTCATATTATTTATTTGAAGAGTTGGGGAAAGGGAAGTGTTACAAATTGTTGAGGAATATCCTGAATAATTATTCTGGCCAGTGTTTAATCTGAATCAGGCTGAATATGTGTGAGTATACATATATTCACTTCACAATTTCCCTGAGGCCAACTTCTTGTAATTCCATCCCTTAAATTCCCCTCTGACCTTAGCTTTATTTTGCCTCTGCCCTTTCCAATCAAATGATGCCTCAATAAGTGCCTGTCTTTCTGTAGCCCCAGTTTTTTTTTTTTCCTTTTCAAAAGTCAAGTCTTTTATTTTGCAAGGAAGACAAACTGATAAAGGGTGCTTCAATCACTTTGTCATGCCTACACAAACTGGGTGGCCTCAGGACTCCAGAGTCAGTTTGTTTCACCTCCCAAACTACCTTCCTCCAAGGTTCCAAGGATTTCCATTTCAAAGGTGGGGAGATGACCTGCTCAAAGCCATACACCAGCAGGCGGCTAAGTCCCTTGGGACTCTTAGTTTAGCATTTTCATATCTCATCTTACTGCCTTCCATTCTTATTGAATTGTAATGAGCCCTATTCTATTTTAATGAGTATGTTAATGTGTTAGTGTTGGTCTCAGCCTGACCTTGTATATGTTTGTCTTTGCCGCTCAGTTTCTATTTAAACTGCAAGCTCTTGGGAAGAGGAAAAGATGCCAATTTAACCACCCCACTGCCTCGTGCTCCTGGAGGCTTAGCAAACACTATTTGGTGATGATAATGATGACAGACTAGGCATAATAAAATTCCCCTTTCTCTCTAGAGAACAGTGCACTTGTTTCATTTTGCATTTTTGTTGCTCAAGAGATAGGTACTTCAGAAGTCTTCTAAAGGTCAGAAAATGGAAGCAGCATTTTCCACCAACAACTTTTCTCACAAGAATTCTGAATTTTCCCCAAATTTGCAAAGGGAAACAGAAGTGTGAAGCCCAGAGATAGCGTGGAGTTGAGCTGTCATTTTATATTTGTTTTCCAGGACACTGCTGAGCATAGCAAATATAAATGGCAAATGCCACATTTCATTTTCAGGAGAGCAGGTGGCACTTGAAGCAAGGGAATTGAAAGGATGTAGGATATGCAGGAAAAAAAAAAAAAAAAAAAAAAACACCAACAGAGGAATGGAAGCTGAAGAGGTAGTTGAATACTGTTCCTAACACATGGTATGTAGTCACTACAGAAAATGCAGACTTTGTCTAACTTGGAGAAAAGTTAAGAGAAGCCAAGTTCCCATAGGCCATTGAATGAACCTATAGTGGCTAGGTTCTTGAGCTCAACTACACTGACTGATGTTCCAGCACCAACAATTCCTAGGTAATACCTATTATTTAGTGTTGTTGTCAGTATTAAATGAAATCATGCCTACACAACCCTTCATATCATGCCTTTTCCATAGTAGGCACTAAATAAATGGTCATTATTACTGTATTTCTTACATTTAAGAGGTTTCATTCTTATGAGCAGACTGATGGGGTCATCCTCAACAGAGTGATTACAAAATTTGGGGCGGCTCAAACACTGACCTTGCAGCCATCCTTTAATTAGGTGGGATAGTTAGACACTAGTCTCCAAAGTCCTCCCTGCTGGTAGCTGTATGTCTAAAAATGTTTGTTTCTGTGAGTTGAGACATTAGGATGTTACAGATGGGCAATATATGAATAAGACACAATCATCAATTAAAACATAACTATTAATCTATTTATCATATTAACTACTGATAGCCTGGTGAGTCCAAGAAGACTGGAGAAGACAAAATATGAATGTGTGAGGCAGACAGTGACTAGCAGTTCTCACATCTATTTCTTTTTTCTCCTGGGCACACAGACGTACTTATGGCCCAAACTACCTTCCACTTAGGTATGAACACAGGTTTAAGTTCTACTCAGTGTTGTGTGATCAGAAGTCATGAGTGGTCCTTCCAGGCCCCAACCACTAAAAATTTCCCATGTGCTTTCCCTCCTACACTTGACTTGTTTAAAGAGTGCAGGGATACTGGAAGCTACAGACCACTGATACCATTTTGAAATATTTACAAAAATAAGAAGTAAACTCTCACACCCATACATATACATTTGCACATATATGTCTGCACACACACATAGACCTTTTACACATGCTTGTATGCATATAAAATCTAGAGTGTGCAACATCATAGGAGATAAGCAAGGGAAGGACTAGAGCAAATAAGCCATAAAAAATATTTGGTTCCTTTTTCTAAGTAAAAACTTGCAAAGCTAGAGGGAGCATAATCCATAAGACTCATATAATTTTTGACACTATTTACAGGTTTGAGGGTCCCAAAGATGACCCTCAGCTTCAAAACTTAGCTACAACGGCTCACAGGACTCATTGAAGTTGTTATGATCTGTTACAGTGTGTCACAGTGAAAGGATACAGATTAAAATTAGCAAGAGAGGAGGCCCAGAGCTCAAGAGTCCAAAAACGCTCCAAATGAAGAACTTCCAGTCCTATGCCCATGGAGTCATGGACAGTATTACTTTCCAAGTATTTGACGTGTGACAATATGTGTATCATATTGCCATCCAGGGATGGTCACCCACGCTTTGAGCCCAGAATTTTTTTCTTTTTAATTTTATTTATTTATTTGACAGAGAGATCACAAGTAGGCAGACAGGCAGGCAGAGAGAGAGGGGGAAGCAAGCCCCCTGCTGAACAGAGAGCCCAATTCGGGACTCAATCCCAGGACCCTGGGATCATGACCTGAACTGAAGGGAGAGCCCTAACCCACTGAGCCACCCAGGTGACTGAGCCCAGAATTTTTATTGGGGCCCCATCATGTAAGTAGGATTGACCACCCTTGTGGCTGATCTCAGTTTCCAGCCCCTTTGGAGGTTGAGCTGATACAACATGACCTTTAGCCTCCACCCTCAATCACACCTTTAAAGTCTCTGGAGTGACCCAGGCCTCCAGGAAAACAAAAATCTATCAAGCATGATACTTCCCAGAAACCTAGGGCAAAGTCCAGATTTCTCCTTGAGTAAGATTAAATTGTTTACTGGACAACTCCTTTCTGCTATTCCAAGACATTTAGGAGGGCAAATAAGTATAGATCCTTTGCATAAAAAAGACTGTGTATTTTTTAGTCAATCAGAGACCCTCACATAAACTTCAGTAGATTTTGCACTTGCATGGCCAAGGGATGAAATTCAGGCCTCACACTCCTGCCCCACCTGTAATTCATGAGCCTGCAAAAACCAAGAGGAGATACCATTTTGTAACTCGTGAAGTGAAGAGGCAGAAAAATGCCTTTTCCTAATCCCATGAAGGCACTGTATATGTGACAGACAGTCTTACATATAGAGTCCAGATAGTGTAGAAACAGTCCATAGAAGCCTAACTCATGAATTTCAATAAACCCCTTCTCTCTCTGATGTCATTCTCTTTACTCCCTTCAGTTTCCCTTGGACTCTTGCCCCAGGTCTTGGCCTGGAAAGGCAGAAGTACATCTTTATCCCCCATAGGATGAAGTAAAAGTCTTGTAGAGTTTTCAGGGTAACTACATCCAAGAAAAATGAAGCATTTTCTATCTTCTTTGACTTCATCTCAAAGTATAATTTCAATGTGTTTATATACTCACAAATTATTTTTGCCTTTATTTAGTCTCATGTAAGTCCAATTGAGTGAGGACACAAAAAATAAATATGGGTTAGAAATTCAATCTTGCCACAGCAGAATATCTCTTAAATTCTTAAAAGGAATTAAGGAAATGTTTTTTTAAAGGAACTTACTATCATTTCACATTTATGTAATACTTTGCAGTTCCAAAAGAGAATCCTAGGACAAAAGTAAAGCATATATGGTTATTTCCATTTTACAGATGAGAAAATGGTGGTTTATAAATGTTAGGTGACCTGTTCAAGATCACACAGAAAACAAGGAAAAGATCTGTTTCTTTCTGAGAATCGGGAAAGTAAGAATGCTATGGCTACTTTTACCATGATCTCAGACTTCTTTTGTAAAGATGAGTCTGAATCTTTACGAAATACCTACTATTTAGCAGGTGATGCTAGAGATATCTGTAGGGGTGTGTGTGTGTGTGTGTGTGTACATGTATGTGTAAATGGATATATGTATATAACACAAACACTCGCAAAAGTATTTATCTATTTATTTTCAACTAGGAAATGGTCCTCTTTCAAAACACCTTCAAAAATGAAACAAGATGGGATTGGGAGGGAATCAAACCATAAGAGACTCTTAATCTCACAAAACAAACTGAGGGTTGCTGGGGGGAGGGGGATATAGAGAGGGCGGTTGGGTTATGGACACTGGGGAGGGTATGTGATATAGTGAGTGCTGTGAAATGGGTAAGCCTGATGATTCACAGACCTGTACCCCTAGGCAAATGATACATTATATGTTAATAAAAATAATTAATTTAAAAAAAAACGTTGAAAGTTGCCAGAGCCAGAATTAATATTATAACTACTCAAATTAAAACTCCTATTGAAATCTTTTTGATTTTATTTATCCTAGTCTGCATGGATTGTTCTCTGGAATTTTATTCTCCATAAGTATGTTTTCAGCTAGGTACATAGTTCTGGCTTACAGAGGGCTTGAGCCCTCTGGCCACAATTATAGCTTTTAGAATGGCTGCCGGTCCCACAGTGGACCAGTCAGAGTTCTTGAAACTTTTGCCACAGCTGTCAGTGAAGACGGTATCTTTTTCAGATAAAGAACTGTCTGGATAACTGAGGTTTGTGGCTATTTGTAGTCCTATTAACGACAAGTGAAAAGAATGTACCTGAGAAGAAAGAAAGACAGGCAGAAGAGTTAAGAGAAAAAGAGAGAACCCTGTTGACACTATTGTGGTCACTAGTTGAACTCACTAATCCGAGTTTGTCAAAAGAACTTGCCTTTGACCTGTCTGTTCAATGGGCTCACATTTCCTTTTTGGTTAAACTGCTTTGAAGTAGATTAGTGTAACTTAAAATAGAAAGACTCCTAAGTAATGAAGCAAAACATTAAAAATGATCAAAAGTATAGGAATAGAAGCTAAAAACCGCCACTCCTGAAATAACCACAGAATTGACTGGAAGTCAATGGCAGTATTCCTCTCTCAACTGATCACTCAACATTTTTTTTTTCCTAAGTGGAGTCCAATGTGGGGCTTGAAATCATGACCCAGAGATCAAGACCTGAACTGAGATCTAGAGTCCCATGCTTAACTGACTGAGCTACCTAGGTACCCCATGACCACTTGACTTTATTATGTTCTTGTCATTGGCTATGCTACCATGGGTTGTTCATATTTCTTTACCTGATCCCCTGTCTCAGGATATTGTAGCTGTAATCAGAGGCCCTATGTGTATAAGAATGATTGAATTAGCTTAGACAGGAACACACGTATCCACTGAAAGTCTAATGATTAATGAGCTCATTTCTTTCATAATTAAAAAGTGATTCAATAGGGTGGCCTATATGGTTATAGGGAGACAAACTAAAAGGTCATTTGTGTGTACCACAATGACCTTTTAGTTTGTCTCCCTATAACCCTATAGATTATAGGGTTATAGGCCACCCTCTAGGTTATATAACCTATATAACTACATAGTTATATAGGATATATAAGTTATAAGTTATAGGCTACCCTATTGAATCATTTTCAACTCAGCCAGTCCCACAGGACAGACACTTAACCTCCCTTCAATTTTAGGGAGATATTAAGTAGTTTGCTTTTAATTTGTTACATGGCAGATTTTAACAAATGGAGAAACTGTTCTCTCAACTAAAATAAAATTTTCTCTGAGAGACCATGAAATAAGAATGTTATAGTTACTTTAACTACTACCCTATAATTTAAAAAAAACCTAATACATGCAAAATATCTACTATGTACAGCCACCAGGTAGTGATAGGTGTGCGTATGAAATATAATAACACTGCTGTCTGGCCCTATGTGATATAGAAGCAGGAGAATTTTTATCTATAATACCTACCTAAGACCAGAAATCTGAAAAAACAGACCCTTCAGCATACTAAATTCATATCCAAAAATAGAAACAATTTAAAAAAATCATGCTTAACCTTTCTATCACAGCTTCTCCAAGTGAATATGAAATTATAAACACAGAGACTATGTCTTTTACATAACTGCTTAGATTTTTTGAAAAACTTTATGTACTCTACCACAATGTCTAAAGATATTAGATATTGATTTTCAAATTGCTAAATACATAAATTTCATACAAATGAAGACTAAGCATATACAAAATTTTCTCTGAGTCACTAAGGGGAGAATCAACAGAAAAGAAAAGATAATGTGGAAAGGATAAAGTGGCATATACGTTTAGTGGGGAAAGCATTGCTCAGAAATGATTGCTCTAATGGAAAATAATTGATACCCTATAAAACAGTAAACCATGATTTTAGGATAATCATCTCTATTGGACATGAAAAAAATCATTATGTGATACCAGTTTCTTCAAGTTAATGGCTAACTTAAGAGGGTTGTAAAACATCCAAGCTCCATTCATTAGCCAAAGCTATATTTTCTGAGCATCAGATATTGTCCAGATAAGTTTACTAGAAAATTATCTAGTACCATATTGAAGTCACATAAGCAACATTTTGTTTTATTTTCAAATTTTGATTGTTTTTCCCATAAAGAGGTAACTCAGCAAATGGGTAATCCAAATTAATTGATCTTACCTAACTACCAATGGAGTTTGTGAAATAATTGAAGGGACTCATTGATTTTTTATTATTCCATGGTAAAAAACAATAAAATTATAAATTTTCAATTATTCTTAAGAAAAATATATCTCAGATATTTGTACATTCGCCACTGGATACCAAACAAACAAATTAGAAGCTCAGACACATGTATCAAGGAAAAGATACAAATTAAAGTGCTTATAGTATATAAATAGAGGGAAGGGAGAGTTTAGTTCAGAAAATTAAACAGATAAATAAAGTCAGTGTTTCTAAAGGAACAAATCACCAGAAGATACATCAGTAATAATTATATATATAGCAATTTTACTGTGAAGAATTTTTAAGATCTTCAGGGTTGTTTCCCCTTGAATGGAAAATTTCTTTTTAAGATTTCTTTTTCCTCATTTTTCCATACAGTGAAATGTCACACACCTCTAGAATTTAAAATGAAAGGAAAGCAGCAGCAAGGAAGAAGGTAAAGAAATAAAAAACCTTGAATAGAATCATCCATCTCAGTATTTAATTTGGATCATCCTCACCGTCATCTTACATTTACCCCCACAACGGACTTTTTTCCCCCTTCAAATGACAATTAGTATTTGATTAAAATGCAAATTACAGATAAAATTTTATATTTCATTAAATGAGAGGGTTTTCCTTTCTTTGAACATTCTGCCTCCTCTAAATCCTTTTCTGCTTCTTTTCTTGGAAACAGTCATTGACACTATTTCTACCACAGTTAACAAGTCACCACAAATTCTACCATAGTTAACAAGTCACCTGACAGTCAATCATAACCAACAGTTTTAGGATTTCAGAGACAGCCAGGATATTAAGTTGTTCCTAGAAAGGTAAAGATTATGCAAGACCCAGTTTATCTTCCCTGGTTGAAATCAGTAACACAAGCAGTTGCATAAGAAGTTGATAACTAAATTCAGAGGCTAGAAAAGCTAAGTTTAGGAAGACATAAGAAAAATGAAACCAGCCTAGATCTATGTAACTATGAACACTGAGTTGCATAAATTTGGAGCATGCAGGATTGGGTGAGTTTGAGCTTGGGTTGATGGTTATTTTGAGGTTCAGTGGAAGATCTTCAGGACATGGATTCTCATCCTTGTGACTCTGGGCAAGCAACTTCATTCTACTATCCTCAATGGGGAAAAACAAAATCCATGAGCACTTGGTATTATATAACTTGAAATTTACATAATGCTAAAAGTACAAATGAGTAGCTGTTTGAGGGTTTTGTTGAAAATTCTTAGGAGAGAAACTTTTTGTAACCATGGTTAATGAAGGAAAATTTAGTACTCAAGGTTTTCTTTTATAATCATGATACGTGCTTATCAGTAAGAATATGAGGGAATTAAAGTTTAGAATGTCAATGATTATGAGACTCAGAAGATAAATCAAAGACAACTGAACGGATTAAGTGTCTAAAGTAGGAAGATGTTCCTTGAGAAAGGGGCAGGCTTCCAAATCATCTACTTGAGGAAAAGGACTGGATGTGGGAACAGCAGCATCCCTAAACATAAATCTTCCTAATCATAAAGCCTTAGGTGGTTGACAACTTAGCAAGTCCAACTCCTGAAGAAGGAGACTGAATAATCGATCCCACTACCTATTGCTAAATGCATCCTGGAGCCTAGAGAAATTGATTCCTAATAAACTGAGATTAAACTCCTATTCCTAGTGGCAAAATGAAAATTTACAATTTAAATTATAGCTAACCAAGAAGAAAGACTATAGCAGCAGATAACAAAACCAACAATCTGGGCTACATGAAGGCAATTAATAACTGATCCTTAATATTAGCAGTTAAGAATGTAATGATTTAGAAGTCTTAAATACTACTATTTTATAAAGATGAAGGTCAAAGGAGAAAGAGCCTAAGTCTTAAAAACTACTATTTTATAAAGATGTAGTTCAAAGGAGAATCAGCCACATTCAATAACATATTTAGGGACTGGCATTATGTCTTTTTCTTAGCGGTATATTATGCTCAACTCACCACGTAGAGACAAAGCAAAAAATACAAAGCCAACCGAGCACTATTTTTAGCATACCCACCGACTGCTTGCTGACCCACCAGGCCTAGGTGAAACACCACCTCCCCTGTGAATTCTTTCCTAACTCAGACAGAGTTAGTCATTCCTCGCTTTGGTTTTGTTGTTTAATTATATCTTTATTTATATTCATGCATCAAAAATTGTTACACATCTACAATGTGTCAGACATTTAATAAGTGTAAGAAATAAATAGCAATGAACATGTGAGTTATTGGGGCACTTGGGTGGCTCAGTCAGTTAAATGGCTGCCTTCAGCTCCAGCCCTGATCCCAGGGTCCTGGGATCAAGCCCCTTATGGGTCTCTCTGCTCAGTGGGGAGTCTGCTCTCCCTCTTCATCTTCCCTTCTCACCATTCATACTCTCATGCATGCACACTCTCTCTCAAATAAATAAATAAAATCTTAAAAAAAAGAACATGTGGATTATTAAACTGATCCATTATATTTTCAGTTTTTGTTTTTATGTCTGTCTCTCTAGGCAACTAAAGGGCAGAGATTGCTGTGCAATATACTTATAGATAACCAATAGCTATCAGGGTTTGGGATGCAATACATTATCACAATAATCTCTTATTATAATTTTTATACCACTTCACACCTACTTCAATTCTTATATTTTTGAATGACCCATTCTTATTACCCCCTAGCTCAACCCAACAACATATACTTTGTTATTTGTATCCTTCTGTTGATTATCTATATCTTTTGGGGAATTGGTTATATGTGTGTATGTGTGCATGTGTGTGTGTGTTAGTCTGCATCTTTATTATATGTAACTTTGTATATTCATTTGATAAAGGTTTATTGAGCATTGACTTTGTTGTGGGTCTAGTGTTAGGATGCCCACACATACCTAATATTGTTCCTTCCCCAACTCAACTCTTGGTGCATAAACTAATAAAGGTATTTTGTATTTCCTCCTCTCCCCCATACTCATAGAGCTTACACTTGGAACATATATAAGCATATGGTAGGACTGCAAGTAAGAGCTAATGTTTATAAAGTGCTTTATATATGTTAGACAAAAAGCTACAGTCTTTGGAGATACAAGATCATTTAATTTAAAAAAAAATTTATAAGGTTATTATTAGGATCCCATTTTGTACATGAATAAATGATGGGAAGGAGGTGTTAAGGAGACTTAAGTCAGAGATAAGTGGTAGATCTGTGACTCATGTGGGTATTGTATTATTGTGTTCTAATACACAGTGTCAGATTGCTTGACTGATTGTGAAAATGTAAAGTGATGCCTTACTTCTAAGGCTATTATATAAATTACCTCAATATCTACTCATAAGCAAAATGCCCTCATGGGTGGGAACAAAAAATATGGCCATAAGTATTCCTTGGTGTTCTGTTTGCTCCACTTTGTTAGTTCTCTCAAACCCACATCTAACCTTTGGCTATCCTGGGTTGCAGATTCCTGGACCTCAACTTCTGTCAGCTGTCTACCTTGATTTGGCAACTTTCGATTTCCGGACATTTGCTTTATCTTTGGACCATTTTCTAACCCTGTTTTCAGCCACAGTCTGCCTGGGGAGCTAAATTTTGAGGCTGACACCAGGACTCCTTCCTTTACCCTTACAGAGTTAAAGAAAAATACACTCGAAAAGGAAAACGTAAGGGAACTCAACACTTCCACCAATTTAATGATTACATAATTTCATGAATGGTTCACATAAATCTTAAAAGAAACTCTGAGACAAAAACAACGTTGTCCAAATAATAACTAGATTATAATGTGTCTACTTCTTTTTATCTTATATTCTTCTGAAGAATTGCAGAAGATAAAAATCTTGATAAAAATCACCTGCCACTCTCAGGTAGCAATCTCTCTCTTTTTTTCTAAGAAATAAAGACCCTACTGAAGTCTTAATGATTCCCTAGGTTATATTAAGTAGTGTTTTATTACAGTGAACCTTATCTTACCTTAAATATTTCAGTAATTTTAGCAGAAAAAAAAGAACAAAGCAAAGAATTTCTGTAAGCAATCATCTTTGCTTTAATTTTTGTTATATCTTATCTCACCTCCTTCTCTACCTTATTTAAAGCCTCCTTCATCACTCAAAATTACAGTCTATGACATTTTTATGGTCAATATTTTAATGGCATAACACATTAAACAAATTAAAGCTTCAATTTGCACCTTAAAAATCCACACTACTTTAAAAAATATATATATTATGTCCATCTTGAAAAGGGAGAACAAAGTTGGAAGACACAATTCCTGATTTCAAACTTACCACAAAGCTATAGTATCAAAATAGTGTGGCATCAAGATAATGATAAGATAAGCCATATACTGAAAGAAATATTTGCAAAAGACACACATGATAAAGGACTGCTGTCAAAAATACACAACAAATGCTTCAATTTCAACAATAAAAAAAAAACAATTAAAAAGTGGACAAGGATCATAATAGTCACATCAACTAAGAAGATATACATAAGGCAAAGTACATGAAAAGACTCTACATGGCATTCACACAAAAACCTCACACAGATGTTTATAGCAGCTTTTATCATAATTCCCAATACCTGGAAGCAATCAAAATGTCCTTCAGTAGGTGAATAGATAAATAGTGATCTATCCTGAGAATGAGATATTCAGGGTTATAAAATAGTGAGTTATTAAGCCATGAAAAGGCATGGAGGAAAGTTACGTACATATTATTAAGAAGCCAATGAAAAGACTGTGTACTATATGATCCCAACTCTATGACACACTAGTTAAGATTAAACCACACAGAGAGTAAAAGTGATCAGTGGTTACCGGGGGGGAGGAGGGAGGGAGAGACAAACAGGCCAAGGACAAGTATTTTTAGGGCAGTGAAACTACTGAGTGTGATACTATAATGATGGATACATGTCCTTTTACATTTGTCCAGACCCATAGAATGCACAACACCAAGAGTGAAGTCTACTGAAAACTATGGATTTGGGGTAACAATAATGTGTCAGTGTAGGTTCATCAATTGTAGCAACTGTGGGAGGGTGCTGCCAATGTGGGGAGGCTATGCTTGACTGGGAGCAAGGGATTTAATTTTATTCTGTACCTCTGATTTAATTTTATTCTGAACCTAAAACTTCTCCAAAAAATAAAGTCTTTAGAAAAAATATTACATTCCTTATGATTTCAACTTAATCTCTATTTTCAGAATCTTCAAGGTAGTGGTTTACACCATTAATTTAAGAAATCATACCTCTTAATTTGTCCCTCTCTTGGAGAATTGTGAACAGTTCATAATGGAATATGATTAATGAAGTGCCAACTGGTAAAGGACATAAAACTAGGCACAAAGCAGAAAATTTAAAGCAACAAAACTGTTGCCCATTGAGAGATTTCAGTCATAAAAAGAATACAGTAAAATAATGAATATAAACTCTGGACTGCTGAAATAAATATGTAGAGATTATTTTAAAAAAGCAATAAGGAATAGCAATCAGATCCTGAAAGTATAATAGTTAGATTAGAATGCAATAGAAAAAGGAAAAATAAGTGTAAAAATGAAACAAAAACTCTAGGATGATCAAGGACAATCTGGATCTTACTCACAAATCCAGCAAGAAAAAGACTGGTCCTGTGACATCAAGTAAAGAAAATGAATAAAATATACTGACTCTGACACCACTCAGAGTCATTCTGAGTTCCCCTTGCTTTGAAAAAGAATTTGCATCCTTGAGACTCAATGCATTTGTACCTTCCATTCATGGTTAGAAGGAATACAGTTCTGACCTTTATCCCTAACTTCCTTAGTACATTTGATTTGGATTGATAAATTTGTCAATAGATATATAATTTTTTTTAACATATTGGGACTAAAACTCAGTCATCAAACACTATCAAATATTTGAGTCAGAGGAAAGGAAAAAAGATAGTAGTCTTGTTTATCTTAGTTTAGTTTCCAGTAAATATACCTCCTACATACCAAACTGTGAAAACATTTTGATTAAAAGCAAATCTTATGGATAGCAACCATTAATGAAATTAGAAGTCAATTGTTAAATTGTACATCACTGATATTAGAAAAGAAAATACTTAAATCACTAAATATTCTGCTTGCTATCATTTAATATTCTGACATACATGAGGTGATTTATTTCCTTCTGCATGTTATTTGTATAATTTGGTCAAGTTGTCAACTAGAGAACACTGGTGCCCAGGGTAGGGCTTAATGGTTTGAATTTGAATACAATTCATATTCAAATAAGTGAATCTTAACTTGTAGTGTATGATTATAATTTATTACCTTTCTTCTACTTAACACCATTTAATGGAATAGTAAACGAAAATATCAGTACCTATTCAAAAAAGCACAGCTGAGAACAAGATTTAAGGAAATGAAAAAACTGTAGAAAACTTAGATACTGCAAGATTTTAACATAAAAATTAAAACTACAAAAAGCCTCTCAGGGCCTTATGTTCTTTGTTATTATTAACCTATTAGACTTCAATTTTTCTCTCAGATCTAATTCTCAACTTTTTCTTTATTTCAACTGCACACATTGGTTCCTTCTCTAGTACTGTTACTGTTTTAACTAACTTAAGTGACAAATATCCTATTTTTATCAACTTGACAATTCCTATCAAAATTTAATGTGTATCCCATTTCACATATTGATTTCACTATTACAAACATTCTATAAATATGTCTAACTAATAAAAAAATAAATGTAAAAGGTTGCTTAATGAGGCATTGTTTAAAATAAGAGAGACATAGTATATTAAAATGATATGTTCACGCTGTAATTAACTTGTGATTAAAGGATATAATTGCAAAGTGAAAGTAAGATAGATGTATACATGCTGATATGAAAAAATCTCTAAGACGTATTAATTCAAAAAGGTTAAAAACATGTTTCTATAAGTATGAACCTGTTTTTGTAAAACAAATGTAATTTTTCAACTTGTAGACTGTTAATCACCTAGAAAATCACGAGTGGCATATCTTGCATTTTGTCCATCACATACATTATTTTTATTTTTTAAGTTAAAAGAAGTATGTTGGCAACAAAACCATAATACCAAAATCAACAGAGGTATCAGAGACTAATTTTCTTTTTGAAATTTGTTGCTTATTTCAATTACATTCAGAAAAAAAAAGACATGTTTACATGGAAACTGTACAGGACAATAAAATAGACTTGCACCAGTTATCCTAAACCTAACATTACAATTTGCATAGCAAAATAGAGTAATCCAGTGCCAATTTGTGAATATTTACTCAGTCATAGCCTATAAACTCAGCAATATACTGAGAAGTGGCCTTGGCATGGTTACTCACAGTTCTTACCAGGAAAACAAACACTCATTCCTCATCCAGGTGATGAAAATCCTTTGAAACCAATCAGATTGTAATAACTATAATTTTGCGGAACTGTCCTGAAAATCAGAACTCAATCAAGAAGAAAGACATTTCATAATTTAGATACAAATAAAATTAAAACTACATACAAGTCAAGAACAAAATTTTCCAAATCTCAGAGTAAATGGCTCGCTCAAGCGAGGTAATTTAGAACACACAGAAAATTAAAATCTATTTGTGATTTTATTTCAACCCCACAATTTAGAATGATAATTATACAATGTTATATATAAGAAAATGGAAGACTGCATTCTGTATTGATAGACCAAGGTTTTCCAATGTTGGCACTAGTGACATTTGAGTTCTGACACTCCATTGTTACATGAGGCTTTCGGGGGCACAGTAGGTTTTTGGCAGCATTCTTAGCCTGTTTCCACTGGTTGTCAGTGACACTTCTCTCCATTTTCCCATCTCTAGTTGTGGTATACCAAAAATGTCTCCAAAAAAAATTGGCCAAATGTTCCCCTGGAGGGAAAATTCTTCCTGATTGAGAATCACTGATGCAGACTATATTAACTAACATGGAGGATTTAAATTTTTTTTTTTTTTTTTTTTTTGCCATGATGCTTAGTACAATATACATTTTAAGTCACAATTTGGTATCCAAAAGCACCTATAGATGTAAGTGTGGATATATATGAAATATTTTGGCATGGACACTGATGAATCAAAGCAGACAGTAGAGGTATTGCTAGAAGACCTTAATACATCAGGAAAACCCTGATGGATTTTAATGGGGGGGCAGGGTTGTTACTGTGTCCAGGGGTCAAAGGGCACTAGGGTCTTTGGAGTCCCTGACTTCTACCAACTATAGAAAAATACTTCATTATTGTAACAACTGGTTCAGCTGGTCTTGCTAAAGTGACTCAATATTAGTACTTAAAATAGAAACAAATATTTCATGAATCAGTAATGAGCTCTAATAATGCATATTGATATTTTCTATTCTCTCATTACTTTCTTTCCCTCTCTCCCTTCCTACATTTTTAAATATTGGTACAATTTACTAAATAACATTTATTGAACATATCGTTAAGTAAAATTTATATTTGTTAAATTCTTTTTTTTAAACTATTTTATTTATTTATTTGACAGACAGAGATCACAAGTAGGCAAAGAGGCAGGCAGAGAGAGAGGGGGATGCAGGCTCCCTGCCAAGCAGAGAGCCCGATGTGGGGCTCAATCCCAGGACCCTGAGATCATGACCTGAGCCGAAGGCAGAGGCTTTAACCCACTGAGCCACCCAGGCGCCCCCATATTTGATAAATTCTTGACTAAATGTGTATAATCTCAATCACACAAGTATGATTGGTTTATATCCATAGAAATAACCACATTTATTTGGGATAGATTTCCTGTGCAATATCACACAGTTCTGGGGATTTGACATAGTATTAGTACCAAGATGAAACCTATTCATAAACGTAACTGTCAACTTTGTGGTATTTATGATGTGAAAAAAACCCTCTAACTTAAATTGTATCAGCTACTAACCTGCTTGAAATTGCCTCAATAACCAGGCCATCTAGGCTTTCAGATTGAGAACTTGGTATAAGCTTAAAGACATTTTATTGGTAGGTCAATAATTAAATTATTAGTCTAATTTCCTTATATTAATTCAAAGGAGGAACGCTATTACAGTTAAAAGAGCATGAACACTGGAATCCTATAGAACTTTATGTACACCCTGGCTTTGATGCTTTGTATCTATTAGTTTTGGGGCAATTAACTTCTCTAAGCTTCACATACTTTTCTTAAAAGTGGAATTAACAATGGTATATAATGTATGCAATTATTATGAGAACTAAATGTATATAAAGGATTTAGTTCTGTTCCCAGCATAATAGAAAGTGCTCCATAAGAGTTATTAACAAAAATGATAACACCAATAAGTTATTAACATAAGTGTCAAGCATGTCATTCTGTGAATCTCAGAAAAATGAACATATTCTATGAAGATTTGAAAAAGAATGTTAAGGTTGCTTCCTGCTCTAGACCAAAGTCTTTGGGATCATTTTTCCTATAAATTAATTTTTTTTTTTTTTTTTTTGACACAGAGAGAGAGAGAGATCACAAGTAGCCAGAGGAGCTGGCAGAGAGAGAGGGGGAAGGATGCTCCCTGCCGAGCAGAGAGCTCAATGCAGGGCTTGATCCCAAGACCCTGAGATCATGACCTAAGCCGAAGGCAGAGGCCAAACCCATTGAGCCACCCAAGTACCTCTCCTATAAACCTGAGATTTGTATGTGAAATTACTCGAGATCTGTATGTGAAAATTTATTATTTAAATGAATTAGTAACTAAAGATCTTTTACCTGAGTAGATAAGATATATCTATATCTATATTTACATAGATATAGATATCATACTTTAAGGGAGAAATGCTGTCTGAAAAGCATTTTTCAGTAGATTTTCCAAATAAAGCTTCTGGGGGCTTTTGGAGAACAAACAGGGTTGCTATTTTTAGTGATTCAGTTTAACAATTGTTAGGGTGTTTTTTGTTTTTTGTTTGTTTGTTTGCTTTTTTAAAAAACTCATCTTTTTCACCCCTTGAAAAAAATTGTACAAATGTTCTACTGAATTTTCATATATACATACATCTGCTACATAGCAATTCACATATGCTGCCTCCTTAATAAATGCTAGATTGACGCCAGCCTCCTGCAGCTCCTTCAAATGGGAATCTATAGGGGGATGTTCTCTGTATTGGAAACTGGCAATCCCCCACACAATCTCATCTGGAAAACCCAAGAAATGGGAAAAAAAACAGAATTAGGCAGCTTCCATGGTAGGAAATGGGCATTCCTGCTTAGAAAAGTAATTGGAACTGGTGCTCTCTTTCAGAATTAAACACAAAAGTGTCCAGTTTATGTTTTTCCACCACAGTGGGGACTAAATCTGTTTGGGGAGGTAAGGTGAGCAAATGGCAAAACAAAAATATATCTTTGAAATCCAGGTAGCAGAATTTTAATTAATTTTGTGATTGCAAATAACCCTGGTGATCCCTCACCTCATTTAGCATTAATATGAAATATAATGTAGGAACCCAAAGATCATGGAGATCAATTAATTCCAGTTTTCTTCATATAGACGTGGTAACTGAATTAAGCATTGTCTGTCCCTGCTTATCTTGTTAGTTTCAAGTTAATTCTCAAAGTTTCTGGGAAAAGAAGATTGTTAAGATATATATTTGAATGTCAATACAGCAAGATTCTGCTAAGGCTAAGGTAGAGTAAACATCCTACCTCTTCCATTTATTACAATTAAAGCTCTAGATGGAGTATATAAAACACTGATCCCCAAACCCTGAAAAGTAAATAATAGCTGGTATATTGGAGGGGAAAATCAAAACTTGAAGAAAGACTGGCACAGTAGCCAGCTCCCCCCCCCACCCCTTTTACCCTTCTACCATTGTTTTTGGACACAGAGCAGTCTGAATGTGTGACTGCATGAAGTATGGCTATTGAAACCCCTCTCTCTCATTGGCTAGATTGTTGGGAGAGTGGATTTCAGGAACAGAGAAAATGTTGAGTATACTCTGTTTCATTTTTCTTTCCCAGCTCTACCTGCCCTAGAGGCAAAAAGTAGTCCCCAGTCTTCAATTCTGTGATGTAGGAACTGGTGCCAGCCACCAGGTTCATTTATTTGCCCTGGAGTAAAAATAAATACTTGTGGGAAATTTACAACAGTGTGGGGAACTTAAAATCCTTCCTCTGTGGCCAGAGAACAAGAACAGTAAACTCTGAAAAGCAATGAAATTGGCAACTGATGATGAAAGGAAATTTGGCCAAAAGATCAATAAGAGCTACATATTAAGTTCTACCTATGCAACTGTGGAAATGATCCCCAAACCAAATGCTTTGAGAACTAATGTATTGTGTAAGCCATCATCCAGGTCCCAAACAAGTCCTTGAATGGCCCATAAGTAGGGTGAATTCAAACAGCAAACCAAACTCTTCTAAAAACTGAACGAACATAAGAACCACAGCTTATGTAAGATAGAACAAGAGTTAAAACCTAAATGAAACAAGATTATCTGTTAAAACCAACAAATAAGTCAAAATTCTCTAGAGGATTTTAATGTGACTTTGAAAATAATATTTCAAATGTCTGAAACACAATACAAAATTAATCAACATACAAAGAAACATGAACATTTCAACAATATCCAAGGTAAAAGGAAATCAACACATGCCAAACATACCGACTGATATGTTGGAATAATTGGACACAGATTTAAAACCACTTATTATAACCAACTTTCTTGAAATAAGGGTAAGAACTCCTCAACAAATGGGAAACTTGAACATTTTAGAAGTAGAAGTTACTTAAAAAGTGAAAATTCTAAAACTGAAAAACCCAACAACCAAAATAAAAACCTCACCTGAGTGACTCAATAGCAGATTGTAAATTATAAAGCAAAGACTTTGTGAACTTGGGTGTAAACTAATGCAAATAGTCCAATTTAAACAGAGAGGAGAAAGACTGAAAAGCATAATGATCAAAGCCTTAGGGACTTATGGAACAATACCAAAAGACCTAATATATGTGTCATTGTAGTCATGTAAGGACAGAAGAAGGTTTGTGCCCTACTCTCTGAAAATGGAGAAATAGTATCTTAAAACTTCCCAAATTTGATGAAAGATAAAAATCTGAAGATTTAAGAACCTTTGTGAACTACAAATAGTATGTCTTAAAAAAAATTTCCTTACACATCCTAATCAAATGGCTTAAAACCAAAGATGTAAACAATAAGAACAACAAAAACCTCACTAACAGCTTTAAATAGCCATCAAAATGGTATTATTGATGGGAAACAGTAATTTTAATGACTGCTGATTTCTTTTCACAGACCATGGGAGCTAGCAGACAGTTGAACTATTTTAAGTGCCAAAAGCAAAAGATTCTTAACTAAGAATTCTATATCCAGCAAAAATATTCCTCAGAAATTAAGGTAAAATAAAAATATTCTCAGATGAGGAAAACTAAAATAACTTGTTTGTAGCAACACTGCTCTACAGGAAATGCTGACAGTTTTTCAAGATGAAAGAGAAATGATACCTGAAGAAAACTTGATAAATACAAAATAAGAGAAAAGTTAAAAAAAAAGTAAATATATCTGTAAATATAGTTGACCATCTTTCTCTTCTAAAATGTTTTAAGTATGTGTGACAGTGGAAAACATATAATTAAGACTAGCTGATGGGTATTCAATTTATGCAGATACAACATACAGGACAATTATAACATAAAGAGGGTAAGGAGACGTAAAAGGTTGTAAGGGCTCCACATTTCACCTAAAGATGTAAAGTATTGATTCTGTATTAAGCATGAACAGTGGCAAGTGTATACATAAATCCCAATCAGTAAAATGAATACAAAAAATATATATAGTGAAATATTTGCTATATTAAAATGGAATTCTAAGTCATTCTCTTAATGTGAAGAAGGCAAGAAAGAGAAAAAACAAGGAACAGATGAAATAGAAAATAATAAAAAGGTAGTCTAAATTCAAATTTAATTATATTAAATATAAAAAATATAAGATCACTAATCTAGGGATGCCTGGCTGTCTGCCAGTGGAGCAAATCTTAATCTTGGGATGATGAGTTCAAGCCCCTCATTCTGTGTCCAGCCTCCTTAAAAACAACAACAAAAAAATTATTTATGACACTGATTTAGTTGATTAAGCATCTGCCTTAGGTTCAAGTCATGATCCCTGAATCCCAGGATTAAGTCCCACATCAGGATCCCCACTCAGTGGGGAGTCTGCTTCTCTCTCTATCCCTCCCCCCGCCTGTGATCTCTCTGTCTTTCACTCTCTCACTCTCAAATAAGTCTTAATAAATAAATAAATAAGACCACCAATTTAAAACAGAGATAGTTAGGTTGAATTAAAAATATTCAAACATTTGCTGTTTATGCAAAACTCACTTTAAATATAATTATATAGACAGAATAAAGTAAAAAAAAAAAAAAAGAAAAAAAAGCAGAAGTTATACCATGCACATACGAATCAAAAGAAAGCTGAAGTGGCTAGAGGAAGGGAAATTACCAGGATAAAGAGAGATATTATATAGTGATAAAAGGAATGTTCACCAAGAAGATATAATAAGTATAAATTGTATGTGTCTTACAAAAGAACTTAAAAATACCTGTGGGTAAATTAGAGACATCAACATTCACATGAATATAGTTGATAGAACATGTAGATAGAAACTCACCAAGGAAGTAGACTTGAACAATTCTTTTGTGATATTGTGAGTTATAATAAGAAATGTATTTGGTTTTTATCCCTCTTTCTGTTACAGAGCTCCCCAAACTCTTAGAATTTCCTAGGAATTGAGAGCAATAAGGTGTCTTTTGTTACATTAATAAGTAACTTTTAAAGCACATCTAAGGGATAGGGGTTCATTGCCAGGAGAACCAAGAATATGATTAGAGGTTGGAACTTTCAGTCCTACTGCCCTGAACTCCAGGGAGGTGAGAGAGGCTGAAGAGTCAATCAATCGCAAGTTGCCACTGATTTAATCAATCATACTTATATAATTGAGAGCACCATAAAATCCAAAGGAGGAAATTCAAAGAGTTTCTGGATGGGTAAACACATGGAGATCTGTAAAGAGTGGTATACTTGGAGAGTGCACAGAATTTCCTCCTTTCTCCATACCTTGTCCTAGGTAGGCATCTCTTCTATCTTGCTAATCCTGAGTTATACCCTTTCCTGATAAACCAGTAATCTAATAAGTAAAATGTGTCAGAGTTCTGTGAGTGGCTCTAGCAACTTATCTGGGTATAAGGAGGGGGTTGTTGGAACGTCCAGTCTATAACTTGTGGATCAGAAGCCCAGGTGAAAATCTGAACTTTCAGTTAGCATGAGTGATGTTTGTGGGACTGATGCTATTTTAACCTGTGGGATCTGATACTATCTTTAGGTAGATAGTGTCAGAATTCAGTTGCATTGCAGGATACCATGCTGGTTTCTGAAGAATTGCTTGGTGTAGAAAAAATGCCACTCCTACAAACATTGGAATTGGGTGCATAACCCTTTAGTTGGTGATCAGACATAGAATCAGAGTCAGACACTTTAATCATCAACTCTTTTCACCCAAATGACACATAAAGAATCCTCAACCCTATGACAGGAGATACACATTCTTTTTATATGCATATGAAATAGTCACCAAAATACAACATATTCTAGGTCACAGGAAAAAAAAAATGACAGATTAACCAAAAAAAAAAAAAAAGTTATACAAAATTTGTCTTGTCACCGTAACAGAATTTAACTAGAAACCAACAACAGAAAAATATCTGGAAAACCTCTATACAATTGAAAATTAAACAACACACTTTTAATAACCACTGTGCCAAAAAGGAAGGCTCAAGACACATTCAAATATATTCTGAATTGAATGAAAATGAAATGTATCATATCAAAATTTGTAGGCTGCACCAAATCCAGAGTTATAGAAATATAGCATTAAATTCATATATTAAAAAAAAAAATAAAGACCTCAAGTCACTAAGCTTGTGTCTTAAGAATCTTGGAAAAAAAGAGCAATAAAACCCAAAGCATGCATGAAAATGAATTAAAACATGAACAGATATCAAAGAAATTGAAAATGGAAAAACAATAAAGAAAACAAAATCAAAAGCTGGCTCTTTGTAAACATCAATAAAATTGATAAAACCAAGAAAATAAGTAAATATAAAGTTATAGTAACAGGAATAAAAGAACACTATCTATAAACTTCAGATGTTAAAATTTAATAAGGGAATACTATGAACAGCACTACCTTAGCATGGGCTTCTATTTAAAAAAAAAAATACTGAGTGGGTGTTTATCAACAACATAAATTTACTTCTCACAGTTCTGAAGAGTGTGAGAAATATCAGGTTCCACCATGGTTAGATTCTTAGTAAGGGCTCTCTTTCAGGTTTGCAGATTTTCCTTATTGTATCATCCCATGATGAAGAGAGACCCAGTTAGCTCTCTGGTCTTTTAAGAGCAGTAATTTCAATCCTGGAGGACTGAATGATCCTCTAGGATCATTATGACCTAATTATTTCCCCAAGGCCCCATCTCCAAATACCAACACATTGGAATGAAAGTTTCAACATAAGAATCTGAAAGAGTCATAACCATGTAGTCTATCATAAACATCATGAACATAAATTTGCCCTAAAGAAAAAGGACTATTTTCTTGTAACATATAAAATGAGAAAACTCTTTCAAAAGATAGATAATCTAAATAGTCTTGTATCTAACAAAGAGATTGAATTCATAGATAAAAGCCTTATTGAAAGAAAAATGTCCAGTCTAGATGATTTCACTAAATTCTACCAGATGTTTAAAGAAAAAGTAATACAAATCTTGCATAGAATCTTTCAGAAAACAGAAGAAAAAGGAATGCTTACCAACTCATTTTATGATTTGGGAATTGTCCTCATACAGACAAAAGAAATACAGGAAAATAAAACCATAGAACAATATAAAATATAAATACAGATGCTGAAATCCTCAATAAATTACTAGAAAATTAATCCAGCAATAAACAAAAAGCATTAAATATCAAGACCAAGTGAACTTAATCTCAGGAATGTAATATTAATATTTAATGTAATATTAAAAGTCATTATTAAAAAATCAATCAATGTAATCTGCATCAATAGGTTTAAAAAGAAAAACCACATGGGTCACATAAGTAGATGAAAGAAAGTATGTGGCAAGATATTTGACATTCATTCATGACTTAACAAAAATATATCTAGCAAACTTGGAATACAAGGGAATTTCCTTTACCTAATAAATGGCAGCCACATGAAATCTATGAGTAACCTTATGCTTAATAGTGAAAGATTAAATACTTCCCCTAAAAATAAAGACCAAAGCAAGGACATTTATTCTTACCACTCTTAGTCAACATTGTACAGAAATCCTATTAATCACAATGAAGCAAGGAAAAGAAATAAAAATCATTGAAATAGAAAGAAATGTTAGCTTCCCCTCTTTTTAAAAAACAGAAAAGCTACAGAAGAGCTCCTAATTCTTACAAATGAGTTTGCCAAGGTCATAGAATACAATGTGAACACAATAAAATAAACACTATTCCTGTATACTATTAATAAACAATTACATACAGATATTTTAAAGTACCATTTATGAGTCCCCCAAAAAGGAATTACATAGGTATAAATCTAACAATATTTGCATAGTATTGGCATGTTGAAAACTACAAAATCCTGATGAAAGATATAAAATAATGTCCACTATATGAAGAAATATTTAATGTTCATTGAGTGGAAAGTCCAGTATAATTAAGAGGTTAACCCCAACCAGAATCCTTGTGGTATGTATTGTAGACATAGACTACCTAATTTTAATACTTATGTGAAAAAGCAAAAGAACCAACCAAAAAAATTTACACTATAACAATCAAGAGTGTGTGTTATTGGAAAAAGTACTGACATATAAAGCAATGAAAAGAAGACAGAATACAGGAAAATAAAACAAAGCAAACCCCTACATAAATATGATTGATTTTTTTAAACAAAAATAACACTTCAATGTAAAAATGATAGTTCTTTTAACAAATGGTCCTTGAACACTTGGACATTTGTTTTCCCTTCTGTCCTGGAAAAAAAAAAAAAAGTACCACAATCTATGCTTTACACAAAATTAACTCGAAATAGCTTGTATAATAAATTATAAAATGTCAAACTATAAAACCCTTAGAAGAAAACATAGGGAAAAACTTTAAGTTAGACAAAGACTTCTTAAACATATTCCAGCTGAATGTTCAGCACAAGATTTGATATCCAGAATATATAAATAACTCTTACAATTCAAGAATAAGAAGACAAACAACCCAATAAATATACATGCAAAAGATCTGAATAGCCAGTTTAACAAAGAAGGTATATGAGTGGTCAATTAGCATGTGAAAAGACACTCAACATTATTAGTCATTAATCAAATGTAAATTAAAACCACATTGTCATACAACTACACACCTACTAGAATGGCTATAATGAAAAACACCAAAAATACCAAATGTTCGTTAGGAAGTAGAACAACTAGAAATGTATCCCTGGTAGTTAAATTGTAGAGCTACTCAGGAAAATAGTTGCACTGTTATTCTCAACATGAAATATTTCACTCTTCTCTCTTCTTGTTTAGTTTCTGAATAGTCAAGTGTAATTACCTTTATTACTCTATAGGAAACATTTTTTCCCTCCATCTTATTTCAAGATTTTTTATTATCTTTGGTTTTCTAAAGTTTGATTATGATATGTTTAGGTGTAGTATTTTGGGGCATTTTCTTGCTTTAGTGTTCTCTGAAATTCCTGGATCTGCAATTTGCTGTCAGACATTAATTTGGGAAAATTCTCAGTCATTACTGCTTCAAATATTACTTCTGTTCTTTCTTTCTTCTTCTGATATTCCTATCATGCATATGTCACACCTTTTGTGGTTGTCACACAGTCCTTGGTTATTATTATTTTGTATTTAAGTCTTATTTCTCTGCCTTTCCATTTTGGAAGTTTCTACTTTGAAAAGTCATATCCTCAAGGTCAGATAGTCTTTCTTTAACTGTGTCTAGTCTACTAATGAGTTCATCAAAGGCATTGTTTATTTTTGTTACATATTTTTTTCTATCTCTAGCATTCCTTCGTGGTTCTTTCTTATAATTTCTATCATTGCCCATCTATTTTTGCATGCTGTCTATTTTGTCCTTTAGAAACCTTAGCATATTAATCATAGTAGTTTCAATTCCCATTTTGATAATTCCAGCATCCTTGTCATTTCTGATTCTGGTTCTGATGCTTGCTCTGTCTCTTCTAACTGCATTCTTAAGATATTTATAATTTTTTTCCCTTTTAGAATGTCTTGTAATTTCTGTTGAAAGATGGACAAGATACAAGTTCTAGATGTTCTAGATACTAGTAACTGTAGAAAATGGGTTTTTAGTAAGGTAGTGCTAAAGTGTCACAGGAGGGGAAGTTCTCTACAGTTCATGATTAGGTCTCAGTCTTTGGGTGAGCCTGTGCCCCTGCATTGTGAATTCCACCAGTGATTCTCAGTTTTCTCACCACCACCTCACTCAGGTGAGATAGGATGGCTGGAGCAGGCTGGTATATTGGGTATTTTTCTAAACACAGGTAGGTTAGAGTGGTAAAACTCTAGCAGGTTAGAGTTTTTTGGTTTTTGTTTTTTCTGAAACTGGTTCGGAAAAACTGTTTTTTTCTGAAGTAGACCTTATTATGAACAGAATGCTCTGGTATATTTCAAAAGGTTAGATTTCTCCTATGCCTACAGGAAGCATAAAAGTACAAGGGGATTTTTCTCCATATTCCTCATGAGAACCTAGAAGAATTCCTGCATATAAAATTCACAAAAGCTTGGGGGTCCCACTATGATTGGATTCCCTGGAGGCTTTAATTCTGATTTGCCCACAGTGAGCCTCCAGAAATTCCTCAATTTTATTTTGAATTGGTTGGATCCCATGGAGCTTTCAATTCCAGTGAGCTGCAATTCTCTGAATCTACCTGTCTGTTTCTCTAATTTTAGAGTAGCAGTCTGCCCTGTGACCTCACTTCTGTAAGGAATAAAACTTGAGTTGTTGATTTTTCCATTTGTTCAGCTTTTTACTTGTTAGGACAGTGGCAATTGCTAAACTCCTTACATTCCTGACCAGAAAGCAGAAGTCTAATCATTTCTTAGAAGTTAAATTTGCACTTACCATATGACCCATCACAATCTCACAAAAGCAGTACATGAATATTTACAACAGTTGAGTCATAATTACCAAAAGACTGAATGCAACTCAAATGACCTTGAATGAGAGAACGGATAAACAGACTCTGGCACAAACATATGACACAATACTACTCAAAAATAAAAGAAATTAACAATTGATACACATAATAACATGAAAGAGTTCCAAAGGCATACCAGTTAAAGGAAGCCACTCTCAAAGGTTACATTCTGAATGATTTCATTTATAGATAATTCGGGAAAGACAAAATAACCGCCATGGAGAGGGTCATTGGTTAGGGTTAGGGTTGGAAAATGTTTTGATAGCCAAGGGGCAGCTCAAGGGAATTCTTTGGGGTGTTGAAATTATTCTCTGTTCTGGTTGTATTGGTTGTTATGTAAGTTTACAGATGTATTAAAACTCAGGAATATATAATAAAAATGTGAATTTTACTTCATGTGAATTTCTAAAGCCACTGCAGTAATAGTCTTTTTTTCCTCTTGTTTAAAAGAAAAAGAATCCTCAAAAAAGGTTTCCTATGCTATTTCCTCTAGCACATTCACAGCTCCAAAATTAGACATACATGCCAATCATATTTTTGACTACTTTATAATCTCTTGAATACCAGCATACCAGATGCAGCCATAGGAGGGAAAATACACCAACTTGCATTGATGTGAAGTCTAATGAAACAGCACTTTGCAACCTAGTGTTTTTAGCAAAAGGGACCATTAAACACAGCATATTATTTAATAAAGCAGTGTGGAGAGGTAGTCTGGGCAGAAAAAAAAAATAACAGAATAAGAGACAAATTCCCTCTGCTTTTGAGTACTGTTTAACGAATCTAATTAGTAAGCCTCAGTGGTCTTGTGGAGGCTTTGGGGATTTTTGCATTCATTTTGAAAATGAAATGAATGTTCTGGCAGCTCCTGAAACAGAATGTTAAGATAAGAAATGTAACACAAAAAGCAGTCACCTTGAATCAGAAACGAAGAGCTGACTGGAGGTGCTGCTGAGACTATAAAGAAGTTTGTCTCTTCTCTCAAGATCACCTTTCATTTCAAACCACCAGCTTCACAAAAAATTCAGGGATTAGGGAGAAAAACAACTGTCCGCTGGGGATGGAACTAGTGAGAGGTTAAAACTCTGAGGGTTTAGAAGAGAAATCAAACAGTTTAAGGCTGTAAATAAGTTTAAGAACAGTAAGTGGGCAATTAAGTAGGATGTTAATTAATCAGCAAAAATAAAATCAGGTGACCACCAGCAGAAAGTCAGTTGTGCAGGCTTTCATTTCCAGCCAGTCCTGCAAGGGAAGTTTAGTATTTGTACTTCTCCAGGGACTCTCTCCAGACTGTGCCAAGAAAGGTGCCAGCCTGCTTACCAAATCACTAAGGTCACACTTCTGTTCTTTGCCAGAGCCTCTGGGCTCATGTCAAGATCACTAAGAAACGCTTTCTTTCAAGCTAGAGCTGGTTCTTACTCTTTACCCTATCTCTCACTATTATCTCTTAAAAAAACAAAAAAAAACAAAAAAAGTTTGCCCTGGGCATTAGTCTTCCGCTGGAGTGTGCTTGGGCGAACAGCTTTCAGCTCAGCGGCACAATACAGAAATAAGACACAGTTTGCCAAGATGGGCAGGCATAAGGTGACGGTCTCTGGGGTCCTGGTAGTGTTCTGTATCCCAAAACCATGTGAAGTTCACCAGGTGAATACTCAAAATAAGACTAACAACAATAGGTCACTGTAGAATTCACACAGCATTTTTGGAACACTTCACAGATCTTTTAGAAGTGACTGTCCCTGAGGCACAACATAACTGCAGGAAGTGACAGTTGGAAAACTTAACCAAAGGCTTGGTTGGCTTTGTTGTCTGCCTCGCTATATTTCACAGTTTGCTAAGGCACATCTGTGTGACCAGAATGAGAAAATTAATAAATGAAAATAGAAGCGATGCTAGTAAACTGCAAACCATGGCTCAGGATAAATAGAATCCCCAGTGGATTTTCTCCCAGGTCGTTCTGTCACAACGCAAACCTTATATACTTAGAAACATGGAGGTGGACAGGCGCTGAATAGGAGCGGGAGGGTTGGCTTTCTAGTATCTGCTATAAGGAAATTATCAGAAGGCAGTGATAATAGTAATAATAAAAAGAAAAAGATGGCAGTTAGGAAGGAAAATATCCAAGTATGTTCATTTTTTATGAACTGAGGGGACCCTGGCTGTGTATGCATCACTTGATTTATTTTTATTTTCAAAGATTTATTTATTTATTTTTTCTTAGGGAGATAGAAAGCATGTGATCAGGGGAAAGGGCAGAGAGAGGAAGAGAGAGAACCCTTAAGCCGGTTCTCCATGGAGCATGAAGCCCCATCGCAGGGCTCATCCCAGGACCCTGAGATCACAACCTGAGCCAAAATCAAGAGCTAGCAGCTTAACCGACTGAGCCACCCAGGCAGCTCCTTGACGGTTTAAAATGCCTAAGTGGTTTGGGGGCACCTGGGTGGCTCAATGGGTTAGGCCTCTGCCTTCGGCTCAGGTCATGATCCCAGGGTCCTGGGATCGAGCCCCACATCGGGCTCTCTGCTCTGCGGGGAGCCTGCTTTCTCCTCTCTCTCTGCTTGCCTCTCTGCCTAGTTGTGATCTCTGTCAGATTAAAAAAAAAAAAAAAAAATCTATAAAAAAAAAATGCGTAGGGCGCCTGGGTGGCTCAGTGGGTTAAGCCGCTGCCTTCGGCTCAGGTCATGATCTCAGGGTCCTGGGATTGAGTCCCACATCCGGCTCTCTGCTCAGCAGGGAGCCTGCTTCCTCCTCTCTCTCTGCCTGCCTCTCTGCCTACTTGTGATCTCTGTCAAATAAATAAATAAAATCTTTTTAAAAAAATGCGTAAGTGGTTTAACACATGAAGAAACTTAGAAAAATGTATCCTGATATGTAAATCACTTGAAGAGTGAAATTGGTCTGTATGAAATTCATTCAAAGCAGATCAAACCTGAAATTCCATGAAATTAGGTATGTAATAAATATTTTGTGAAATTACAATGAGGTTCATTTACTATTATTTACTTGAGTGTTTGTATGAGTTAGAACGTGGATAGCCTCTTCTTGTGATGATAATCTGTTTCTGTTTATAACTGGTCATCATATTCTCCAATATCCAGCTTTCATAGAACATATACTATTTAGATATCTGTGCTCCTGTTTATCCCAGAGTACTGACCCTGTGAAGAGTTAAAAAAAAAAATTAATCATCTAAACAGCTTTTTCAGAATTATATGACACACACACACAGACACACATAGTTTAGAGGCATTTTTCATTTCCTTCTAAAAAAGATAGCTAATTATGCATATAATCTTGACCAACTTATTGAAAAATACATAAATAAAATAGTTAATTTTATGGCATATTATAAGTTACAAGACCACAGAAGTTTGGTGGAAAATTTCACTTTTGATTTTTTTTTATAAGATTTATTTATTTGTTTATTTATTTGAGAAGGAGAGAGAAAGAGCACAAGTGAGCAAGGGGAGGGGCAAAAGGAGAGGAAGTGAGCTCAAACAGACTCCCTCCCTTGGAGCCAGAGGAGGGGCTCTATCCCAGGACACCTAGATCATGACCTGAGCTGAAATTAAGAGTCAGCAGTTTAACTGACTGAACTACCCAGACACCACTTCAATTGTTGCCATATAGACACACTTTTAATTGAACTGAATTGATAGAGCTGCATCAGAGATTCAACCTATGTTTATAAAAATATATTTACAAAGAAAATCAACCAAAGAAGGAAACATCAAAGATAACGAATCTTTTTTACTTGATGCTGATAAACTTTAAAAGTTGATAAACTTTTTTAAAGCTTGATAAACTTTAAGCCACGCCCTCAGAAGCCCTCAGAAGCTTCTGAGTGTTAAATAATATAATCAAAACACCATTCCTTCCTCCAGGAAGAGAAGGCCTGAAATCAGTCTGGTTAGCTTAACATGGTCTGTAAGTGGTCAGAACATCTGTTCTAAACCCAAATGCCTAAAGTCCAGGTAAGTAAACTAAATAATTGAATTGATTCGGTTGAGCATGGTACTCACACATGAGCATCTGTCCTTAGACACAAGAGAGGCCCAGGATTCTCTGTCTACCTTTCTAAATGCCATAGTATGTGAGTAAGATTTGCTAGACTAGGAGTAGAAGTTTAAAAACCAAGTAAAAATAAAGCAATTTTTATCTTGTGCCAATATAAGTCATATGCAATTGCATCTTGTCACTTTAAGAGAGAATAATTTAGCATGTTTTCTTTTTATTCTTTATTTAAACATACACAAGTGAATCATACACACATAACACACAGGTATATAGGATAATTCATGAACTCTATATATCTATTTTATAGGTTGAATTACTGTGCTCCCCCCAAATTAATATGTTGAAGTCATACCTCCCTAGTACCTCAGAATCTGATTATATTTGGAGATAAGGTCTTTAAAGAGATAAGTAAATTAAAATGACTCTAATCCAGTATAACCAATGCCCTTGTAAGAAACTGATATTAAGATACAGATAGTCATAGAATGAAGACACAGGGAGAAGGCAGCTTTAGAGAGAGGCCAAGGAGAGAGGAATTGGAAGAAACCAAACCTGCCAACACCTTGATATCAAATTTTCAGCCTTCATAATTAAGAGAAAATAAATTTCTGTTGGTTAAGCCACCTTTCCGGTAGGATTTTGTTATGGCAGCCCTAACAAAATAATACAATTGCCTTTCAATTAAAATCGTGTTACTAAGTATAACAAAACTGAATATATTCGAGTAAATAAGTCATCACTGAGTTAGAAATCATGGATGTTACTTAGAATAGGGCAAACTTTCTATCAACCCTGACCTATGGGCTTCAAAGTCAGATGACCTTGTTTCGGCAAGCTTTAATTTAGGAGATATACCTATTACCAAATAAAATGAGGAAATTAATTTTTGATATATGTTCATGGTCTCTACCACAGGACTACACTTACTTCCAACAACATTAAGGAGATAACAAATTAAATAAAGCAAACAGGTGGTCTCCAAAATAGTCACATGTAATTCTTCAGTCCAGTGGAAGAGGTTAGAATTAGGGTATAAACGTTTTTATAATTAGGGTATAAACTTTTTACCCTGTGTTTTTTAACACAGCTGTTGAGTCTAGGCAATGTTTTGCTTTGTTTCAATTTGCTTTTATAATTTGCAGTTTTATTTGCTTAAAAAAGGAAGAAAAAACCCAGAAATTGTGCAGAACAAAGAAGACCACAGAACACTGTACAAAACTGCAGGTTTCATGAAGTTAAATGATGACAGACTTAACCAGGTCCCAAATCAAGATCAGATTATCTGAAAATGTATTTATCTTTCCACTGTCTTTCAAATTATGTTAACCATTCATTACTTGGGACTCCCTCAGGCATTTGCAAAGCAAAAAATATCCTTGAGGAAATCTCAGATATTTTTCAAAATTCCAGATGATAAGTTTTTATCAACTCAATAAAAAGTTTTTGTTGGCTTTTACATATTGTGTGTGTGTATATCAAGATTCCAGGCAATTAAAATGCCAGTAGCATTTCTTTAATATGCAAACTATTACAAAATAGTTGTGTATTAAATCTGCAACTATTAGAAAAATCTAAGCTACCAGTGAAAAAAGCCAAAGAGCTATCAAGGAAGTATTTCATTGCTTTATTCCATCTCAATGTTCTCTTTATTTTACAAATCTTTGTTGAAGATTTCTTTTGACCTCAGACTTCTAGAGCTTTAAGAAGTTGTCAAGCGTATTTTCTCAGGAAACCATAGTTCTGACCTTGGAAAGACTTTGGCTCTAGTAAAACTAGAGCCAAAATAAATAAATAAATAAATAAATAAAATTTAAAAAAAAATGAGAAGCAAATTCGTCTTCAGCATTCTTTATGCAATTTCTTTGACTTTTGCTTCTTAGAGCTTTCATACAAATTTCTCTATATCCAGAATCCCATTCTCAATTTGGGTTATTGCTCCAGATGAGGTTATTCCTGGAAAATGCTTTATGCTCTATAACTCAATAGGTCTAAAGTCTAAGCACAGAGTACTCTTAAGTAACCGTGTGACCATAAACAAGTTACTTAGCCTCTCAAATACATAGTTTTATCATTTGTAAAGCTGAACCAACCTCAGTGGCTTTTGCCAGTGATAAAGAGATCATCTAGATAAATCACTTATGATAGGGCCTGTCATAAGAAATCTACTCTATAAATATTTTTTATCAATGAAACTAGGCTCTGGTTCTGTGTAAGATGAAATGAACACTCCATCCTGTTTCTTCCACTAAATATATCTATAAAACCTGAAGAGAATGCATAGAAAAGCTATTTAAGTTTTCTGAAAGTAAACAATAGCACAAAGGTTGAGGAGAAAAATCAAAATTCAAAATACTACTGATATGCCCATGAGTTTACATTTTCTTTTTTCACTTCGGTAACCCCAGCCTTAACTCAATGCACCAGAAATGAGCACAAGGCATAGTAAAATTCTCTAGCTCTGGTTCAACAGTGGAAATGGAAGTCATTAGATTTCAGAAATATCACAGATCTTTGTTTTCTTTTGAAAGACCCGCGGATCCCCTTACCCAAGAATTCAACACTGCCACAGGATGCAAACAGCAAGAGGTTCTTTATTGTTATGCAGGCGCCTGCGGGTGGTCAGCGCGCGCCTGTGGGGGGTCAGCAGCTCCTGCTAGCTGAGCACACCTGGCTGGGGTGGTGCAGGATTTTTATAGACAGGTACAAACAAGTCCCGGATGGGACGGGGCCGATTGGCTGACAATTTGAACATTTGAAAAAAGGCATACTTGGTGTTAGCGGATTGGCTTTGGAAGACCCCCTCGCGCGAAGAGAAAGGCGGGAAGGGGAAACAAAGAGGGGAAGTTTGACCTTATTACTCAGCAGAAAGACATCCTGCCTACCTGACTATGCAGCCCCCTGTCTACGTGACCTACGTGACCATGCAGCCCCCTTGCCTACGTGACCTACGGGACCATGCAGCCCCCTTGCCTACGTGACCTACGGGACCATGCAGCCCCCTTGCCTACGTGACC
>NC_081568.1:51960103-52099934 GCF_022355385.1 Mustela nigripes
ATGCCCCGGCTATTAGGAGAGGGTATCTTGTTCAAACAGGAGTCAAGTGTCATGCCCTAAAAGCCAAGTGGTTACAGAAAGGCAAAAGAGCAGTTACATTGAATTCAACCCTGGGGGAAGGGTCTTTTCATTGCAAGAGGAGGAGGGGTACTTTTACACAACAAAAGAGCAGTTAATTAGTTAACGATGGGGGGGGGTCTTTCACTTTCAGCTCTCAATAATTCCTGTAATATTGGTGACAGCTATAGGCAATAGGATACAACACCAACCAGAACTCTGGTTGAGAGGACTCTTTCTTTTGCATCAGTGGAGCTACAGTTCCAAGAGACTGGGGTATATCCTTTTACTTGCTTTTACTTTCTCTCTCTTTTGCTGCTTGGCACCAGACATGGGATCATTTGGTGAAGTACACAAAAGAACAAGTTAAAGAGAGTTTCACCTTTCTGCCTACAGGACCAAGAACAGGAGTCCCAGGGAAACAGAAATTACCTAGGTTAGCTGAAAAGAGGCAGGAGCTTGGAAAGTAATCCAAGAAAAGTTTTTATGAACTCCTAGGCTCACCCTACGCTGTGCATATATAGTCCCAGCATTATTTAGCATACAAAAGATACTGAGAGCTAAGTTAACAGATACACAAACACCAAGGTCCCAGACTGGTGACTGGGTGATACTTGTGTGGAACAGATTAGAATAGTACTTAAATGGCTTTGAAAACCACAGATTGGAAACTGTAGTTGAACCTAAACTGGTCTACTGCCTATTAAAACAAACATAATATTTTTAGAAATTAGTCAAAACTCAATCTTGTATGATAATATTCCAAATATTTAATATTCATTCCAGATTTACTTGGCACAAAAAGAACAAGAAAATCATAGGGAAAAAGACAATTAACAGATTTCAATGATAATATATCAGAAGTGTTGGCATTCCTTGACAAATATTTTAAAGCCATTATTATTAAAGTGCTACAGCAAGCAATTATGAACACTACTGAAACATATTTTAAAAAATATAAAATCTGAGCAAAAATATAACCAAAGGTATTGTAAAGTTTTTTTCCGGCGAGATAAACACAACACCAGGCAAAGTGGGTGCAAGGCAAGATTTATTAAAAACGCTCTCCGGCGAAGTTTCAGGGCTCAGGAGAGGGGGAGCCAGGAAAGTTGTGCCGGGAGGAGGTGGGCACCCTCGGGCGAGGTTCCGCCACTCTGGAAAGCAGAGTGGCGGAAGTCGCACCCAAGGCAGGGAGGAGGGGGCTTTTAAGGGGTCTCGGAGGAAGCTCAGGGGTCTTTTGGAAGTTTCCCTTATTTGGATATCCCGCCTGCTCATCAGGATCCCATTGGTCCACAGGAGCCCGGGGCGGGGGTCTCAGATTCCTGCTTGGGCCTTTGTTCTCCTGTCCGAGCTCAGGTCTTGTGGCGGGAACTTTCGCCATCTTTGGTAGCCCCCTTCCTGCCAGCCCAACAGGTATAAACTAAACAAATGGAAATTTTAGGAAGCTCAATATATAAAGTCTCCTGAATGGCTCAGTTGAAAATGGAGTTGAAGTGGAAAGAATATATTTTAATATAAAGCGATAGAAATTACTCAAGATTATTCAATCATTCTCTGGGCAACAGAGAAAAAAATATATAAGGACCTACTGGACAATAACAAGTGAGATAAATTTGTGTCATCAAACTCCCAGAAAGATAGAAGAATGTGGAGCTAAAAATAATCTTTAAGAAAATAATATCTGAAAATTTCTTTGCAATTGTGAAAGATATAAACCTACAGATTTAAAAAAGCATGAATACTCAAAACAAGATACTCAAAGAAAAGAGTCATGGTGACCTCACAATCAAACTGTATGTAACAAAAGATAAAAAACAATTTTTTTAAGATTTTATTTATTTATTTGACAGACAAAACTCACAAGTAGGCAGAGAGGCAGGCAGAGAGAGAAGAGGAAGCAGGCTCCCCACTGAGCAAAGAACCTGATGAGGGGCTTGATCCCAGGACCCTGGGATCATGACCTGAACTGAAGGCAGAGGTTTTAACCTGCTGAGCCACCCAGGCACCCCAAAAACAATGCTTAAAGACAGAAAAAGACAGTTAAAATTCCTGTTTCCTGTTATACTTTTTATATATAGTGTGTATATATATATATATATATATATATATATATATATAGTGTATATAAAAAGTATAACAGGAATTTTAATGACAGATTTCTTGTCAGGAAACATAGAGTTCAAAAGAAAGTGGCACATCATTTTTAAACTCCTGAAAGAAAATACCAATCCAAATTCTATATCCAACAAAAATAACTTTGACAAATAAAGACATCTCAGATAAAGGAAAATTAAGATAATTTGTTCCCAATGAAACTGATGTAAAGGCATAATTCATTAAAAGCTTAAGCTATAGGGGCGCCTGGGTGGCTCAGTGGGTTAAGCCGCTGCCTTCAGCTCAGGTCATGATCTCAGGGTCCTGGGATCGAGTCCCACATTGGGCTCTCTGCTCAGCAGGGAGCCTGCTTCCTCCTCTCTCTCTCTCTGACTGCCTCTCTGCCTACTTGTGATCTCTCTCTGTCAAATAAATAAATAAAATCTTTAAAAAAAAAAAAAAACTTAAGCTATAAAAGAAATAGTACTGGGGGTGAAAAAACTTGGAATACCATGAATGCAAAAAAGCATCAAAATGGTAAACTCTTGAGTAAATATATTAGCTTATTCTTCCCTTGAGATTTGTGCATTTGATTATTGAAACAAAAGATTACAGGAGTATAATAAAGAATTTATTTATTCTTTGTCCCAGGTTCCTGGCACGAGACTCCTAAAATCCTTATAATTTCCTGAGTAATAGGAGTGATTTATGATTCATGAGCCTCTCTGGATTTTTACCTGACAGTTTATAAAAATGAGATTCTTCATGATAGGCCCCTAAATATTTCAGAATTGGAGTAACAGTGCCTAAAAGGCTAACCATGTGTTAGAAGTTTGGGTCTTTGAGGTGGTCTTACCTATATAAATGGAAAGGGTGCTAGAGATTGAGTTCAGTCACATGGCATTGGCCATAGTCACATAGGCCATTGAATCAGCCACACCTATGCAATAAAATACCAGCAAAAACTCTGGATACCAAATGTTAGTGTAACATCCTGGTTAGAACAAGTAGGGTGACTTTCCTTGATTCCATGTAGTATGGGGCCCTCCGAGACCTCACCCTTCATCTGGCTGCTGCTGATTTTTATCATTTATAATAATGCTAATTTTAAGCAAATTACCTTCCTCAATACTGTGAGTCATTCTAGTGAGTTATTTAACCTGATAAGGTCATGGGAACTCTTAAATTTGTAGCTAGTCAGAAGTGTGGATAGCCTGGGGCTTTCTGAAGTGTGGTAATACCTGAATTGGGGGCAGTCTTGTTGGTGACCATGTTCTTAAACCTGTGGAGTCTGGTGTTAAACTCCAGGTGGCTAGTGTCAGAATTGAATTACAGTATACCAGTTGGTTTCAGAATTTTTTTTGGCAGGTGGATGATTTTAATGTACACAGATGTAATATATAAGAAAACTATGAAACAAAGCAGTGTTAAAAAGACCTATCTGGTAATTTCTACATTTAACTTGAAGTTGTAAAATGTTGACTCTGAAAGACTATGAAGTGAAGTATGTGTATTATAATCTTTAGACCAACTACTGCTAAAAAGTATAGAAAGATATATAGTTAAAAACACAATGGATACATCAAAGCAGAATACGAAAAGACACTTAAATAATCCAAAAATTAGATGAAAAAGAAAGACCAGCAGGAGTTTTTTTAAAAAACAGAAAGCAAATAGTAAAATGGTAAACTCATGGGTTAGTCTGCTCAGACTACCAGAACAAAGTAACACAGACTGAGTAGCTTCAACAACAAACTATTTTCTCATAGTTTTCTTATAGGCTAGAAGTTCATGATCAAATGACAGCAAATTCAGTTTGTGTGGAGATCTTTTTTCCTGCCTTGTAGATGTCTACCTCCTTGTTTTGTCCTCACAGGACTTTTTTTGGACTCAAAAGAAGAGACAGAGGACAGAGAGAGATCTCTGGTGTCTCTTCCTCTTCCTTATGAGACTAAGGTCTCAGTCTTATGATCTCACTTAATCTTCATTACATTCTTCTAGGCCCAATATTCAAATGCAGTCACATTAGGGGGTTATGGCTTCATGAATTTTGGGAAGGACACAATTTGGTTCATAACAATGTAAACCCTAATGTATCATTAATTTCATAAAATGCAAAATGTTGATTCATACCAATTAAGAGATACAGGAATTAAAAATTATCAACCTATATGCTACTTATTAGAAAGTCATTCCACATATAATTATATAAGTGAGTTAAAAGTAAAAGAATGGGAAAAGATATAGCATGCAGATATTAATCAAAAGAAAGCTGGAATGGCTCTATTGATATCAAAGTTTAATTTTCAGAGCAAAGAAAATTAGCAGGGATAAAGAAGAATATTATATGAGGATAAGATGGTTATTTCATCAAGAAGATGAAAAAATCCTTAAGTGTGTTTGCAGCTCACAAAAGTACTTTGAAACATATGAAGCAAAAACTCACTAAAAAAAAAAAAAATACACAAACATATAAAGAAGACTTCAGTACTCCTCTCTCAGTAATATATAGAATTAGCAGACATAAAATCAGGGAGGAGATAGAGGAATAAAACAGCACCATGGAAAAACTGGCCTTAGGTGATATTTACAGAATACTCCAGCAAGAGCAAATTGCATTTCTTTTCAAGAGCACATGGAAAAAATTAAGAAGATTAAGGATCAGCTTGTGGCTATTAGTCGTATAAGCCAATATGCATTACACACTGTGAGAGGTGACCACCTAAGTTTGTAAATATATCACATGATGAGAATTGTTGGAGGCATTTTTGAAGCTAGTTATCATACACTTCTAACTGTGTTCTCCACTGCAACTTTACTGTATGTATCTCATGAAAAGGGGAAAAAGCAATTAAAAAATGGTCCAAAGTCTTGAGCAGACAGATCACCAAATTAAAAATACATAGACAAATAAGCACATAGAAAGCTGTCAAAATCATTAGGCACTAGGATAATCCAAATGAAAAACATGATTATATTCTCCTACAAACCTACCATAAGGGCTAAAATAAAATAATATTGACTACACCAAATTCTAGCAGGGTACAAAGTAATGGAAATTTTCTTACATCGCTGGTAGGAATGTATAACAGTACCGATAATTTAAAAAATGGTTTGGAAGCTTTTTACTAAGCTAAAAATATACTTAAATGATCTAGCAATCTCATTCCTAGGTATTTACTATACAGAAATAAAAATGAATGTTTATTCAACATCCTATACACAAATGTTTATAGCTCCTCTTTTACAGTCATCAAAAACTGGAATAACCGAAATGCCATCAATCAAGTCCAGGGTACAGAAATTGTGGGACATGCATACGATGGAATAATACTCAGCAACAAAAAGGGACTGTTGATACACACAGAAACTTGGGTGGATCTCAAAGATTATACTTTGAACGAAATCAATGTCAAACATTATATTCTGCATTATTTCACTTATAACATTCTTAGAAACAAAACTTCCATGATCAAGAATAGATCAGAGACTTTCAGGGAGTAAGAGTGGGTTAGTGAGTGTAAAAGGATAGCAGAAGGACATTTTGGGGTTAATGGAACTATTCTATTTTCTGATTTTGGTGGTGCCTGCGTTATTTCATACACACGTTAAAATAATGATCAGTTTCACTCTGTGATAATTTACAAAATAAAAACAAATAAATGGAAAAAAATGCTGGTGGTTATTATTATTAGTTTCCTGGCCTCACCAACTTAGTACATATTGTCCTCAGAAAACAGTAAAATATCTAATTCTATTTATCAAATGTAATACACATTTATTAAAAAGAAAGTATTATTGATATTATTATAATTATCTAATAAGCCACTTTCAAAGAATTCTGAAATGACCTCTAACTTAATCTAATAAACCACTTTTTAAGTTATCTAATGCTATGTAACAAACCTATGGTTTAAAACAATACTTCATTATTTTAAATTTTGTTCATTAGCTTGGTGGCTTCTCTGCTCATTTTTCCAGGGCTCATATATGTGACTACATGAGCTCAAGAATTGGCTGCATTAGAAGACCCAAGATGGTATCGATGACTTCTCTGGCATTAATGCTGGCTGATGACCAGGGCAACTCAAGTCTTCTCTACATGTCTCTCACCATCTAATATTCTTTTTTTTTTTAAGATATTATCTATTTATTTGACAGATAGAGAGAGATCACAAGTAGACAGAGAAGCAGGCAGAGAGGGAGGGGGAAGCAGTCCCTCTGCTGAGCAGAGAGCCTGATGCTGGGCTCGATCCCAGGACCCTGAGATCATGACCTGAGCTGAAGGCAGACGCTTAATCCACGGAGCCACCCAGGTGCCCCACTGTCTAATATTCTAGATCAACTTCCTTATGTGGTGGCTCTGAGCAGCACTCCAAGAAGGTGAAACTAAATGTTAGATCTCTATAAGTCTAAGCTCTGGACCCACGTGACCACTGTGCCAGTATTGTATTGGTCAAAGCAAATTTTAATTTCAGCTCAATTCAAAAGAAGGGGAAACTGACTTCACCACTTCATTGCAGAAGGCACAAAATAATTGAGCTGGTGTTTTGTCTACCAAACCATTTTATTGTTATATTGTGACAGAAGCTAATGGCTAAGTGAACATTTCTGGGATGACCTGCAAAGATAGAAATTTCTGACTTTTTCCTCAACCCAGTAAGAACAAAGTTCTTTCATTTATGCTGTTAATACCATTTTTCATATGAATAGCCCTATATTCATGATGCCATTTACATGTATGGACATCTCTATTTGTCATTTTTTAAAATTTTTCTTAAGGATTAACTAAAATGGCTGTTGTTTATTTACTGCATGGCTCAGACCAGTACTTGGTTCCCTGCAAGACAGGCTTGATAAATCTGTTAACACAGCTTCAGTTTGTCTGCGAGGAAAAACAAAATCACACTAACAGAGGAATGACATTAAATTCAGTATGCCTTGGTTAGGAACTGGAAATACAGCACTCTACTTGTCAGCTAAGAGAATTCTTATGATTAAAAAATTGGAGAACTGTATTTTGAAAAGATGCTAAGCACTTTCCCAAGGAAATGATTTCTACATTTCTATTTTTAGAACTGCTTCTCCCAAAATTGTCTCTGCAAATATGTTTTCAGTCCTCACTTACATTTCTATTGTCTTGGTCTTAATTTATTTTATTATTATTTTTTGTAGTCTGCTTATTCAACACATAGAAGTTTCATGACTATACATATATTGATATTGCAATTACACTTCTATATTTCCATAGCTGAATGTAAGTTTCCTGAATAACATACAGGTTTATTTTAGGACTTCTTTTCCAACCTAGCAACACTTTTAAAGGAGGGCTCACTTGCATTAAGAAATTTGGGAATAGAAGGTTATTTCACATTCCTAACAAGTGCTGTTAGGAATGTGAAATGACCTTCCATTCCCAAATGTATGCTGTGCTGAACATGTCAATTGTGTATTTCCTTGTTTTCATCCTAAAAGTAATGCTATGATTAATATCATCCTTGCAATTTGCTGTTAGTTGCAACAGACGGTTTGTAACTGGCCTTAATGAAATGGTGAAAATCAGAAACTTCAGGACAGATTACATATACAGAAAGATTTAGTTTTCATAATGGCTGGATACAAGAATTAGATGCAGTGTTTCAAATACAAAAAAAAAAAAAGTTTAACCAGCAATATATTTTTATTCAGAATCCTGAGCAAAATGATTTTTTCATTTAATGGCAGGCTCATACATCAGTAAGTGGATGTACCATGGCTCCCACTTCTGATCAGAATCTAAAATCTGCCTGTTTTAAGTATATTTAATGCTACCACTGGTTTGATAACCTATTCTTGGAAACCATACATTGTGCTTTTTCAATTAGCCAGGATTCAAGCTAGTCACCTGATCTAACAAAACAAGATAAAACATCAAGATGCAATTGGTTGGATGTCCGCTATTGCAAAGAAATGAGGACAGTGAGGAATATATTTATCAGAGCCTAGGCAATAGAAGCAACTGGGGATAAGGTCTACAAAGGACCTTGAGGGATCTAGTTGAGATAGGGTTGTTCAGTGTAAGACACTTTCCAAAATATTTGTAATATTCATTTGCTAACAGTGATGGATCTCATTAATTTGTATGCCAAACTATACCATTTTAGGACTAACAACATACGAAGTTGTTAAACTTAAGCCAGATTTCTTATTACATTCCAATCTAATTTCTCTTATAGCAATGATTTGTGGAGTTTGTAGCCACTAAATGCCCCTCTGTTAGAAAAGACTTTATTCTTTACTAGAATATCTCCAGGTTTTCTCAGGAGTTTGGTCTATCAACATTCTTTCTAAAGAGCTCTAGAGAATTGGGCACTGTGCCCCCAGAGCCAATTTGATCCATATGAAGCACAAGGTGCTAATCCTCTCCCTTGCTGTGGATTCATCCTAAAGTTTCATTAGAGGCGTCTTCAGAATCATTCCACACTGTCAATATCTACGGACTTGTCCTTAGCTAAAAGCTCATGCTTTGTTACTATGGATTTCTGTCAAGCCAAATTTCCTCCCCCCTAATGTTATATATGTGTTTCTGTGTAACATTCCTTTGTGTGTATGTGTGGGTAAAAGAAAAGAGATGGTCATTATTTTTTTTTTTTTCAAGATTTCTGGAGTCTTCTGAATGCTCAGATTGTCAACAATGAAATTAATTATGCCTCATGAGTTCGTATTATGAATAAAAGATTTTGTTTTCTTCTTCATGAATTATGGGATTAAGTGTGTGAGGCACATGTTAATAAAGGGAAAGATAGATTTCTAAAAATATCTTATTAGATATTAAGTCACTATTAATATTCAATAAAACTTGAGTCACAAAATGAAGTTGATTGGAAATTTGAGAGAAAAGGTTGATTTTTTTGGCAGTCTATTTTTTTTTAAAGATTTTATTTATTCATTTGAGAAAGAGAGAGAAAGAGAGAAAGAGAGCACAAGCAGTGGGGAGAGGCAGAAGCAAACTGTCTGCTGAGCAGGGAGCCTGACGTGGGGCTTGAGCCCAGGACCCTGAGATCATGACATGAGCCAAACGCAGATGCTTAGCCTTCTGAGCCACCCAGGTGCCCCGGCAGTCTATTTTTAGAGGAAAGTCAGACAAGAGAAACAGTAAATATGGCATGAAAAACAAAGCTCACCTATGCGCAGCTAAAAAAGGACAACTTTCCTGACATCTTCACTTATGTTTTAACCTATTCTATGAATTCCTCCCTCTCTCTCTCTCTCTCTCTCTCTCTATATATATATATATATATATATATAAAACCTAGTACTCCATTCTGTTGAAAATGAAGCTCAGAATAATAAATCTGAGATTAAAGAATGGCCCAGTATAAAATATTAAATGAATTTTGTCTCACAATCAAAATCAGGAACACAGATGTTTTGTCTTATTTATTCTAAACTAAACAAAAATTCAATTCCTCAAATCTCCCCATTCGGGTTCCTTCTATTCATTTGGACATACTGCGTGCCAAAGTTTTATTATTTCTTCTTTTTTACTAATTTCAAAATACGATATACTTAAAGAAATGTTACAGATATGTACTAATCTCTGCTTTTCCCTTGGGAATTTATTTTGCTGAAAGAATTATAGAACTAACAAAATGGCTAGTTTATCTAGTACATAATAATCTTCAGAACAAGGACATAGTATGGAAAATCAACTTATTCAAATAATAGATATTAATTCAATGTTCACTGTGGGTAAGCATTGAGCTGAGGATCAAAGTAATGCCACGTGTGACTGCAACTCAAGCACAGAGTAGGTTCTCATTATGTTTTTTAAATCTCAACTATATCCCAATTAGATGATTTTCATTTGACATTTGAATCAGCTAACTTCTAATTTCTACTTCTTCAGTTTTCCTTTTGAGGTTATTTGTACTCACGTGGCTATTACGTAAGAATGGCAGAATCTAACATAATTCAAGAAGCTGATTCTAAATACTGGTAGAACAATCTAAGTTGAATCTAAACAGTCTAAGAAACAAAAATTAAACCAAGTTTGTAAGTTGAAATACACAAGTTAAAGTCACAAATGTATGTACTATTTTATAACAAAAATATTCTTAATAATTTTAATACTAAAACCAAGAAACCCAAGTAAAATACATGAGTTAAAGTATGATCTTATTGATCACTTAGATAGAAAGCTGGTATATTCATTTTAGATAGTTCCATAATATGACTATTCTCAATGGCAATCACCTCTGGGACATTTTACTACCATCAATAGAAAGCATTCTCTGTATATTGAAGATTTTTGGTTTAGGAATCAAAAATGTGGGTGCTGGCCCCCAGATTTGTAGCTATCTTAAACTATCTTAGTATAGGAAAAAATTATTTTGAACTCTCTGGTCTCATATTTCCCATCTATTAAAGGAAAAAATTACACTTGTTTTCTCCATCAGGGTACAGAGAGAGTCCCAATGTTCTACACTGATCATGGATCATTCCTTCCCTCAGTTGCCTATTGTCACTGGTAGGAAAGGAGTGCCCAGGTGAATTCTGCATGTTCCTGGCAAGACTTCTACTTTCCCCTCTCCTTCTAGAATGTCATTAATATTATTTACTTTGACATTTTCCAGGACTATTACTTTTTTTATCTTGTTGATATCAGTCACCACTAGAAAATCTGTTATATCTAGGTCGTCTTAAATTCCAGTTCAATCTGCACAGAGTTCTGAAGATAAGTAATGAGATAAAGTCTTCACCTCCAATCCAGTCAATATTTTTCTACTTCTTGTCTGTCTTATTTTTTCCATGATATTTATCACCATCTCTCATATTTTTATTTATGTTTCTTTTTACACAAAAATGTAACCTTCACAGGGACAGAACTTAAAAAAAAAACCAAAACACCTACATTTCGTTTTTTAGAATAGGGTACAGAGCATTCCCATGTATCCCACACCCAGTTCCCTTATTAACATGATATATTAACACAGCATATTTGTTATGATTAATGAGCAGATATTGATACATACTATTAACTAAAACCCATACTTTATTTAGATTGTCTTAGTTTTACCTAATGGAAATTTTCTGTTCCAGGATCCCACTCAGAATATCACATTGCGTTTAGTTGTCATTTGTCCTTTGGCTCCTCTTGGCCATGAAAGTTTCCCAAACCTCCCATGTTTTTTATAATCTTGACAGTTTTCAGGAGTCCTAGCAATGTACTTGGTAGAATGTCCCTTGACTGATATTTGTCTGATGTTTTTTTCATTAATGGACTAGAATTATAGACTTTGGGAAGGAGGATCACAAGTAAAGTGTTATTCTCATCACAGCACATGAAGAGTACATACTATTAACATGACTTATGCCTGTTGATGTTGACCTTGATGAGATAGCTGAGATAGTTTATGTCAGGTCTGTCTACTGCAAAATTACTCTTTTTCTTTCTTTCACTACTGTACACTTTAAAAAGAAGTTACTATGTATATTCCATATTTAAAGAGTGGGAAGTTGTGTTCCACTTCATTCAGGGTAAAATATGTATAAAATTATGAGATATTTCCTCACAAAAGATTTACCTATCCTCCTCCTACTGTTTATTTATTCAATTTTTATGTCAGTATGGACCTATGAATATTCATTTTATACCTTGGTTTATAAACCAATTCTACATTTATTTTTTTTACTTAACTTTTGCATTTATGCTCTTGGAGTTGGCTCCTACATTCCTTTGATCCATTCCCTTGATTTTTTAAAGTCATTTTTTTACTTCCTGGCTATATAAGATGTTTCAGGCTCACCTTCTGTATGTCTTGCCTCAGTCTTAGAATCACCAATTTCTCTAAGGAGTGCTGGTTGCTTTTATTGAATAATGGCAGTAGAAATATAATCTGGGTATTGGCTTTTTCTTTCCTACTGAAGCATCCTCTAATCTATTACCACATGTATTATTTTAACCTCTTCCCACTGCTTATCTGTAAACTTCCTTTCCAACAGTGAGAACCTGCCTTTCCATTTTTGCTATCCATTTATTTGTTAATTTCAGGATTCATGAACCTGGTTGCCACCCAGGCGTCCCAAAGGAGTTTTAATGTTAGGTGATAATATATGATGTATATCTGAAGCAAGGATACTACATTAATTACAGTAACATAGAAGAGTTTCTATTAGTTCCTTACATCCACCTTACTACTAAAGATAGCAGTGCATGACTTGTTCAAATGAAGGTCTCATGGTGGTGCTCAGATGACCATGCAACTCTTGATCTCAGGGTGGGGAGTTTGAGCCCTCCCCCACTCTGCCTGTTTGCATTCATTCTCTCGCTGTGTCTCTATCAAATAAATAAATAATCTTTAAAAACAAACAAACAAACAAAAACTCCCTTAGTTTCTCTAAAAACTAAAGTGTGTATGGGCTTTGTGAGTGGAAGGACTATAGACAAGTATCCATTACATTTGTTTTACCCAATTTTTAACTAAGAGCCTCATAAAAGTCAGGAAAGAACAAACACATTATTTTTGTATGCCATAATTGCTGTTTACTGTCTGCTCAAGGAGGCCCCTAATTATACACTCTATTTAAGTAAAGCAGTTTACTTCTCTTCTCTTATGCTTAATCTTCAGGGGTCATATGGAAAAATGTAAAGATCATTTTTAATTTTATTGCTTTGGAAAATGCTGATTAATATGAAAATAGCAGGGCGCCTGGGTGGCTCAGTGGGTTAAGCCGCTGCCTTCGGCTCAGGTCATGATCTCAGAGTCCTGGGATCGAGTCCCGCATCGGGCTCTCTGCTCAGCAGAGAGCCTGCTTCCCTCTCTCTCTCTCTGCCTGCCTCTCTATCTACTTGTGATTTCTCTCTGTCAAATAAATAAATAAAATCTTTAAAAAAATATGAAAATAGCATAAGAATAAAATCTCCTATGCTGTTACTTGTGCTCTTTAAAATACTTAATTTATTCATATGCTATTTTTAATCAATACAAAAGTCACTATAACATACCTACAAATGCATTTCAAAAAACCTTTGGTAAAATAGTTATATCACAATCATAATTTAAAGCAATAACTAATTTCTTCCATGATTTCTTTGGAAGAGAGAGCAGGAAAAGGCAAATGGAAATAAAATCATAAAGCGACTTATTGTAGAGCTATGACATTTTTTAACTAAAAAGAACTCATGAGTAATCCTTCTATTCATTCATTTGAAAGTAATATATTCAGGGCTGCCATAGTCATGTTGGGTTGCTAAAAAAAATACCATAGACTTGGTGGCTTAAACATTCAACCACTGTGGAATTCAGTATGGAGGTTCCTGAAAGAATTAAAAATAGAACTACCCCTATAATCCAATAATCACACTACTGGGTATTTACCTCCAAAATACAAAAACACTAATTGAATGGGATAATGTACCCTTATGTTTCTTGCAGCATTATTTACAATGGCCAAAGTTTGGAAGCAGCCCAAGTCCATCAATAGATGAATGCATAAAGAAGATGTGGTATATATATATGAATGATAGCTCCTTATAAAAAACTATAAAATACTCCTTATAATTTTTTTAATATAATTTTATGGGAATATTATTTTTTAAAAGACTTTATTTATTTACTTGGCAAGGAGAGAGACAGACAGAGAGCCCAAGCACAAGCACGGGGAGAAGCAGGCTCCCCGCTGAGCAAGAAGCCCGACACAGGACTTGATCCCAGGACTCTGAGATCATGACCTGAACTGAAGGCAGATGCTTATTGACTGAGCAACCCAGGCACCCTGAGAGAGTTTTAATGCTAGGTGATAATATATGATGTATATCTGAAGCAAGGACACTACATTAATTAAAGTACCGTAGAAGAGTTTCTATTAGTTCCTTACAAACATCTTATTACTAAAGATATCAGTGTACAACTTGTTTAAATTAAGGTCTCACATTGGTGCTCTGTCCGATGAGCATGCAACTCATGATCTCAGGGTGGTGAGTTTGAACCTCATGTTGGATACAGAGATTACTTAAATAAATATTTAAAAATGTTGATTAAAATTAAGGTATCATGTACAAGAGTAAACTTGACAGGAATGAAAAGCCTATGAGCTTTCCTAAATATACCAAAATAACTTTTCAACATTCTGATTATTAATTCCAAGCCTTAATGTGAATTACTGACATAATTCTGAGTCCTAATTGCTCCAGAATTAATCCAATCAGAATTTGAGTCCACATATTACACTGCAATCTTTCTAAGATCAAGCAAACAAAAGATCAGATAACTTAATATTTATATTGATTTTGATTTTGGTTAGTGCCATAGTTGAGATGGTTTTTTAAATCTATAGCAAAAAGATACATTTCCTGAAGTTTCTCAGAAATGGACCATTTTTATAAAGTGTGGCATAAAAATACCTCATTTTACTTATAAATATTTAAAAAATATCCTAATATCTTCAGATTTTAAATAATCTTACTTTGAAGAAGAGATATTCCTGCTACTTCTTCCACACATACATGTTGGTTAGTATTTTCCCGAAGTTTTGCTTTCTTCTCACATTCAAAGGCTATTCTTTTTTTCCCCTCCAGCCTGACTGGGATTACCAGATGTACTAGAAAATACCTAGTTAAATTTGCATTTCAAATAAAAAATGAATATTTTCTTAGTATGAGTATATTCTAAACAGTATATAGGATATGGTTATACTAAATCAACTATTCATCATTTATCTAAAATTCAAATTTAACTAGATATCCTGTATTTTTATTTGCTAAAGCCCTTAAACTGAAAGTGGACCTGTACTTACCAATCTTTGAAATCCTACTACCACGTGTTTTAGTATTGTCTTTTTCAAAAAGTTGTATATAAAGTGAAGATCTGACGAATTATTCAAAGATTTTGAGTGATGAATTATTTTAACTGTTTAGTGTAAATACTCTAAGCTTAATTATATATGCAAAAATTTACATTGATTGCATGCTGACCAAGCTCCAGTCTAATCTCTTTTAAAAATTGTTCACAGCACTGCCTCATAGGACTTTTTTTCTCTCCTAAGTCCCCATTAAAAAATATTTTAAGCCTTAATAATCATTACACATTTTATATACATATACATATATTTAACCTGTAATCACCACTAGAGTATTTCTCTTGCTATATTGTTATTTTCCTTTAATATGTCTGTCTTGTTAAATTATAAGCTTCTTGGGGGACAACAGATATTTTACTATTGTATCTTAACACATCTCAGTTAATCAGATTAGTGAAAACATCAAGATATGAAAAAATGGCAGCTAAGCAGTGACACTCCAGCCATTTGGGAATGGTAGATGGTAATTTTATGTATTCTAAATCAGTGAAAAGCCTCATACCTGCTTGTTAGGTCAAGGCAGAAAATACATCAGATACTAGATACTAAAGTGAAACCTCCAATTTATAATGCCCTTAGGGAAATATGTATGTTACTTTTTTTTTCCCTGAGCCACAGAAAGTAGTTGACATCATTAAAATAGAGGATATACTCACTATAACAATTTCAACTAGGAAACTAGAAAAAAGAAAGAAAGAAAGAAAGAAAGAAAGAAAGAAAGAAAGAAAGAAAGAAAGAAAGAAAGAAAGAAAAGAAAAGAAACGAAACGAAACTATTGGGAATTGTTATCTTCCCTTTTCACAGATGATAATCCTCAAATATTCTGACCCCCTATTATTTGAATCTCAAGAATATAATACTGTGAAGTAATGAAAATGGCTATTTCAAAAATTTCCTAATGCTTTATAGGTATCTAGGATAAATTAGCTATACTGAAATTTTTTTTCTCTATGCAGCTTTTGTTTCCACCTACCTTCCCCCAAACCCAACCCCCACACCTGTAATTATACCAGAGAATTTAGTTTTGCTTGAAGAAACCTAAAGCCATTAAAATGAAAATTTCAAACTACACACTTTTTTTAAATTATGGAAAATGTCATATTATGGTCTATTCAACATAATACACCCTACATTATTAATGGTCTACGTTAAGCAAATAAACCCAAAGTAACATATACCTGGTATTTTGCCCCAACTCCTACTTCCCCTTCTTGTGGTAAGAAAACTCTTGTTTTATTTGGGTATAACATTTTCCTCATTAAATGAAATCTTGGTGGGGCTGTCAAAGACGTTGTACTTCTCTCTGGGGATAAATACTTCACGAAAGCCAGGACAAATATCTTCTCCTTGGAATGTAAGACTGAAGGAGGCACAGAAAACTAAAATAGTTGAGAGTTTCCATTAGTCCTGGCTTCCCAGGTCTAAAGAGCTTCTTTGTTTCTTGTCCTATTAGAGGCCTCGTTCTGTAAATTTTTTCCTTTTTTTTTTCCTTTTCTTTGTAAGAGCTGCCTTAACAAAGTACCATAGACTAGTTCTTTGTCTTCAACTACAGAACTGTATTTTTTATGATTCTGGAGGTTAGAAGTCTGAAATCAAGGTGTCTGGGGCTTCTCTGTAGCTTGTAGGTGGTCTTCTCTTTGTGTCTCTGTGTCTCAATATACTCTTCTTATAAGGATGCCAGTCAAATTGTGTTAAGGCCTACTTTAATGACCTTATTTAACTTTGTTACCTCTCTAAAGACCCTAACTCCAAATACACTCATATTCTAAATACTAGGGCTTAGGACTTCTACCTATGAATTTGGGGGGCACACTATTCAGCCCATAACACAGATTTATGTTTTTGGGTTGACGGTGTAACTGCATTTCTTAATGGCCATGGAGATGAGAAAGAGAGAAATGGAGACTTTTAAAAAGTGTAGTAAGGGGATTGGGAGGGAGACAAACCATAAGTGACTCTTAATCTCACAAAACAAACTGAGGGTTGCTGGGGGGAGGGGGTTTGGGAGAAGGGGGTGGGATTATGGACATTGGGGAGGGTATGTGCTTTGGTGAGTGCTGTGAAGTGTGTAAACCTGGTGATTCACAGACCTGTACCCCTGGGGATAAAAATATATGTTTATAAAAAATAAAAAATTAATTAAAAAAAATAAATAAAAAGTGTAGTAAGTAAAGTGACAAGGAAAGCTGTAGGATTCACTAGAACACAAAAATTAATGTCAGAGAAAAATTCAGTATGATTTGAGCTGTCTGATGGATTTCATAATTTATTGTGTGCAAGAAAAGACTTAAGAAATATCACGATTTTGATTTTCTCTACTAGTTTGTACAAATATATATGTGTAGATTAGAAATGTGAAAAAATAGCTCTAAAATTTTATTTCTTTGGAATTGGACACACTTTGCATCCTCTCTGAAAGCTGAAAAACAAAAATGTTACATTTATATTTGTGGACATGCTAACTTTGGTGGATTTTTCCATAACGGATTTCAAGCATATTAAAATATGAGCTAGAGGAAGCAATTATTTTACATCATGACTCAATGTTGTAAAACTAAAAAGACGTATAATGAAACAATGCTTTCCTTATCTATGTTTGATACATGCTTATTTTTCTCTGATGTAATTCTAAGTCATTTTCTTTAAAAAAACAAATTTCACCTAATGAAATGATTTCATAACTCACTAATCAATTACAATCTGCAGTCTGAAAAATACCATACTATAGAAATTGCAGGGATAGTACAATTTATACATACCATTGTAGAGTGGGAAAGAACATTTTTTTTTTATTATCAGAATATTCCAATATAAATTACCCATTATTCTACATTATTTGAATAACTGTTATGTTCCCCTATGAAACCTTGCTGAAAATAGTATTATAGTAAGAAAGATGAAAAACCCATTTTTATTGCAAAATCCCTATGTGCAAGTTATAAGAAAAGACATGGTAAAATGCCATTTTTTTCAAAATATCTATTTACTAATTCTATCGTCAGCATTTTTTGAAGACTTCTTATAGATGGTGATGAAAATATTGTATAGTCTGAACTATTGAATATAGTAGCCACATATAGCTAGTGGGCATATGAAATATGTATTATTAGACAGAGGAATTAAATTGTTTAATTTTATTTAACTAATGAAAATAGCCACATGTGGCCAATGGTTGCCATATTAAGGACCACAACCCAAGGACTTCCTCTGCTAGTGGAGGTATTGACATCTAACATGCTGCAGGTAACCTTTTTTTTTTCTTTTTAACACCTTTCAGAGCAAAATTATTGAAATGGTATCTCCCTCTTTTTACCCTTCACAAATAGTGAGACATATTTATTTAAAACTGAACCTACCAGGTAAGGGGTCTGCATAAGTGGTAAGTGAGAATTGGTGGCATAATTCCTATCAGTGGCAAATTAGATCTTTTGTATATATAGATATTAATAAGAAAGGGTTAAAAGAAAGACAGAAATGTCAAACCCCCCTGCAGACATAAAATGTGGGATGCAAAGCTCATCGCTCTTAAGTGAGTACATTAAAGAGTCTATAGAAATTCAGAGGAGGGTCCAAAGCCAAGTAAGGATTCCACCAAAGGAAGGCTAGAACAAGCAGAGAAAATTGATCAGTGACAGAAATCCTAAATATAAGAATTTCTAGTTTCAACTTTAAAATCCTTTGCAAAATCAAAAAATATTTGTGGAAATATGACTGCACTAAACTTTCAGGGAATTTTATTGTATTCAGGAAAAAAAAAGAATATCAGAGAAAAATGGTGGAGATTAAAGGTATAAAAGAGAGTAGAGAACCATCCCAGGGAGCTCTTAAGTAATTGGAAAAAAATATCGTCAGAAGCCGGAATTCATGACTAGATCTGTTCATGTATATTAAACCTTCCGATGTTTTCATAAATAAGACTATGGGGATCATGAAATCTTTTCTATTTCTTGACGTTGGCATTGATTTAGAGTAAAATCTAATAAAATACATACAGGGTAACTTGATAAAAATTGACCTTTGTTTCTGGTTATTCTTATGGAATTTTCTTTCTGAAAAATACAGTTGTTTTGGAACTTATTTAATAAGGAAATGTTTAGAATTTTCTACGAGTCAAGAATCCTTCTAATCACTTAAAAATATTCTATTTATAGTTGTCACAATATACTCTTCTAATCACTTTAAAATAGTCTATTTATAATTGTCACAATATACCCAGTTTTCAATTGTTGAGATGAAACCTAGTTTAAGCAACTCCTGTAAGGTCTCACTACTAGTGAGCAGAGGAATCCCACAGTCTAACCTCAGCGGTTTATTCTGGAGTTCATGCTCCTCAGGTATAAAATCTTCTGTGCCAACAAAGTGAATAGAAGAATAAATAGAGTAGGTTCTGGAATTAAACATACCTGGGCTCAACTCATTGATTTTCTAGCTATGTGACCTGTTTAAGTAATTTGTTATTCCCATGTTGTATTGAATTTCAGGACTGAGTTTGGACTGAGTATTAAGTTTCTGTAAATTTTTCACCAAATTAAATAGGACTTATAATTTGGACTGATTTAGAATTTTCTTTTACTTTATCTTGTAATCTGTTTGTTCACCAATATTTTTGAGTACTTATTATGTGCCAGTCACTATCATTTTAAGTACCTAAGTACAACCACGGGTGACACAAAGTACAACCACGGGTGACACAAAGTGATTAGAAGAGTATATTGTGACAACTATAAATAGAATATTTTTAAGTGATTAGAAGGATTCTTGACTCGTAGAAAATTCTAAACATTTCCTTATTAATCTTATGAAGATTATACATTATGTATCTACTAGTTCTCTAAACATCCTAATTAACAGCCCAAGCCATAATTTGATTGTGCCCCCATTTTGTTCCGTTAGAATCCAGTCAGTACTCCCAAGGTATGCCTGAAGTTTATCCAATTGTCTTCTGAAGAAAAAAAAATGAAAAGATCACTTTTGTCAACATCTCTTGGAATCAGGTGACACATTTTTCAAATAGCATGACTGTCTTAACTAGACTATATATATACAGGACAAAGACAAGTTTCATTACAGATGAAAATGACTGGCTTCTTGCCACAAGGAGAATATCTCCTTGTCAAGAAACATTTGATGCACATCAAAGAATGGTAATTAGTGTTAATAGGAAACCCAACAAAATCAATTCCTTTTCTGCATTTAGTCTCACAGGAGGAGTTTGGCTTCAGCTCACTATTGATGGATAAGCTCTTTGAATTTAGGAAAATGGCACTGTGATTATTTGGGCTGTTTAAACTAGAAATGTTTCTCTTAGGATTGACGTACAATCATCATCACCCCTTCGGAGATACATTCAGATTTGGATTAATCATCGCAGGCCCATAGAGAGTACAGTTAGAAAAAGATTAGCTGACAACGAGCTCTACAAATCATTGCAATTTCTAGACAAATCATTGCAATTTCTAGGGTCAAACATAGTGAGTATAAAGAAGAAATAACACTTTGACCACAGGGTAAGTTAGATATTCCTTGGGACTGGTTACTGAGAGAAGGATCCCATATAAGCCTAATAGATTTTGGGTTTTCCATGCAGGAAGATAATGACTAAGTCCAATGGAGGAAAGCCACAAAACAAAGAGAAAAGGAGTTTTTGCAGTGTTCAGATTATCACTTTGGTCTTCCTAGAAGATCACTCTATCTGACCTTATACTCAAATTCTACAAGTCACCAATTCTTCTTTTATCTATCTAGACAATCTTTTGGCTTGTCTTCTGTCTCTAGGAGTCTTCTGGAATTGTTTAAACTTTCCTCCTTAAAAAATAGGGGCCTATGTTAAGGTTCTATGAGTCAGGAATGGAGAAGGGGGCCTGTGCAGACTAAGGCACAGAAAAAAGTCCACATCATGGGCTATTCTGACTCAGAAAAGGTTATTCCACTAGATAAAATATGAGAAGTTGGCAGGTGAAGGAAACTGTATCTGCAGCTAGATTTTGGAAGTAATTCCAGGAAATAGTCGTTGGCAAGGCTGAAATGTGGAGATGAAGTGGATTCCCTGAAGACAGAGCCTTTAGGAGGGTGTCTTTCAACTCACCTTTGGCTGATGAGCTAATTCCAGTGAAATTCACGGAGGGTAGATGCCCTGAATAGAGAAACCTATAATCCCTCATAGTATACCTTTGATATGTAATATATCTAATATATGAATGAGTGATTTTGATGAGAAGAATGCTCCAAAGAACTTTAGCATAAAGTGTACTGATAACTGAAAATCAGTACTTTATAGTAACAGTAAGAAGAGTATCAGTTAACTGGGAAAATTTGTATCCCTGCTACATAGATTAGAACCTGTGGTTTTACTGGAAGAGAACGCTTGGCATCACTCACTAATACTCAAGGTATTAGTGCTTCAATTTTGCTTTCTTATGTTTAAATCTGTGTGATATGTTATTCATTATCATTCTTTCTGTGAGCCAAGTTTGGCTTTCTGTAGAGCCTATTATGGTATGGCCTAAGGCTCTGTACATTAGCCTTCAATCCTTCACAACTGCTGCTTGAGTCATAATTAAAACTTAGCTAAAAATGCCTCAAAAATTGATCAAAATATTGTCCATTAGGCTTAGGTTCCAGGAGGCATATATTTTTGTTTTACAATATGTAGGTCATTAAAAAAATGGGAAAGAATGAAAGAAACTTTTGACTGTAACTCATTTATATTTCATGGATCAAATGCCTCAGCACTTCTATTTTTCTGAGTTTTAATTAAAAGATGCATACAGTTTTATATAACTATTAATAAATCCAAGAATTTCTATGAAACATTGCTATGCCTCAACAAATTTCATAAAACTCATTATTCTGATCCCAAACTTTCTCACTAATGGGACTTCATAAATGGGGAACACTCTTCTGAAGACCTAATTTTATACTTCAGTTTAACCTCCACTTAAATGACAACCAACTTTACTTTTTTTTAAAAACTATTTTATTTATTCATTTGACAGAGAGAGACCACAAGTAGGCAGGGCAAGAGACAGAGAGAGGGGGGAAGCAGGCTCCCTGCTGAGCAGAAAACCTGATGTGGGGCTCCATCCCAGGACCCTGGGATCACGACATGAGCTGAAGGCAGAGGCTTAACCCACTGAGTTACCCAGGGGCCCCCAACTTTACTTTTCTATGCCTAACTACAACCCCTGAGATCCCCTTCCTGATACATAGGGGCTCTGTAGAGCCTGCCATTATTTTAGTGAGCATGCTTTCAATTAACATAGTTCAAACCAGCCTGAAGAAGAAGAAGAAGAAGAAAGAGGAGGAGGAGGGAGAGGAAGAAGGGGAAGGGGGGAGGAAACAAGAAAGAGGAACAGGGAGAAGGAGAAAGAAGGGAATTAAGAATTAGGTAGTTTGCATTAGGTACAAATGGATCCTGGAGTTTAAACACTGCCATCATCTGGTGTATTCTCCTTATGCCCCCAGCTCTCTGTTCCACTTCTCCTCTATACACTGGCCTCCTTTACATGGCAGTCAACCAACAGTAAATCAGAACTCACAACATTTCAGTTTAGTTACCCCACTGGAAGGAAGTCAACCGTTTGTTTGTTTGTTTTTGTCTCAAAGTCTGTGTATAAATCCAAGGAAATACCCACCTTAGCTCTGTTTGTGTATGAATGTTAGCAATAAATGGGACGTCAAACATGATTATGTTATATTTGTGTTAATTGACTTCCTGGCAGATTGTATCATCTCATGTGTCAGAAACCTTCCTGACATATGGTTACATCCCCTATTTCACCAAGGAGTGGGCAATGTATGTAGTAACAGATCTGTACACACTAGCTATTTACTGATTAAGTGGCAATATAGTGCTTACTCCATGGGACTACCATACTACTTGAATACATAGAATATCTTTGAATGACCACAAAATTCCAAAGCACCAAGCCTTTTCACATTTCCAGGAGTTCTTGCATGCTGTTCTCTCTCATTTGCCTTCTCTATTACCCCTCTTTATCTGGCCCATAAATATATTTTGCTCGGAATTTTTACCTGATTCTGCCTCCCCTAGACTAGAATAAGATCTTGAGTTTACTTTATCATAATTCATTTTGTTTTGTTTTGTTTTTCCTTTATATCAGTTATTATAATTGTGATTAATTGGGTAATATTTGTTTTTCCTGTTAGACTGGAAGCAGATGCACTACCTAAATTATTTATTTATGCATCGCTAGTGCTTTATCATCAAAGGCACTGAATATCATAGACAGATAATTTTTAAAAATGACTAAAATGAATGTTAACTCTAGAATTGTGTTTGGTAAGACTTCTTTGTAGTATGCAATTAAATTTGGCAGCAAAACTATCTAAATGCGAATAGCAGCAGTACCATCTAGAACTCAAGACTAGGGTTAATGATCATAGGATGACTCTAGTTACTATGAAGATACATACTGCCACATTTCAGAAGCTTACTTGTAGAAGTTTACCGCTTGCTCACATAATCCCTGAGTAGATGTTCCTGGGCATTGAGTAGCTCTTTTCCTTTGGAAATTCAGGGACTCTTTCGGCAGCACCATCTCCAGTCTCTGCTGGATGCGAAGACCTCAAGATACTTTGCATTCAGCAATCAGATGGGAAATGAACAAAAATATAGAGAAGGCATACCCATTTTTGTTAACCAGCTAGGTCCAGAATTGAAATACATCACTATAGTTCATATTCCATTGACAAGAACTGGTCATGTGGCTCCATTTAGATGCAGGGAACTGTAGCTTATGGCTAGTCAGCCACTTGTCAGCCATAGCTGTACATGATGATAGAATAAGCAAGAATGTTTGGTGGACAGCTAGATCTCTTTTAGTGCACCATTTTAGATAGTAGACAAAACCTCCCATAAGGTGATTTCTAAGATTCAAAAAGCTGTGGTTCAGCTTATCAACAAAACTGGCAGAAAAATGAACAACACAGGCACTCTTATTTTTTTCTTTGGTGAAGACAAAACACAGTAAATCAACAACACACACACACACACACACACACAAGAACAGAAACTAAAACCAGTTGACCTATTTTCTTTTTCATAGTTCTGTTTCTGTTTTCTGTTTCTTGTTGCTGGTGTTATTTTTTATTCTGAAAGTATATGGAAGTAAAACCTCAGGTAGGGATAGTAAAAGTGATAGAACAGATTTCTGTGATTTCCCTCTCAAATTTCAATTTCTTCTTTTATTATTTCTTAGTATTTTTAAATGTTAAACTCAAAGTATTATTAGTAGCATGTATAATCACAATGCCTATGCTCTAACGTATCAAGAAGATGTTCATTAATTGCTTTTTTAATTCCTCTGTTGGGTGTGTTTAACACAGCAGTACACCTTATTTATCATCTTCACACAACATTAGGGCTAAAGATTACAACAGTATTTTACTGACTGAAATTTAAAAACAGGTGGCAATCACCACAATATTGTGTTCCAAGGTTAAAACACTGGCAAATCAAATAACAACTCATCAGCAGATGTTGCATTATGTTAATCCCTTCAATTCTGGATATAAAAGAAGTCTAAGCTCATGAAAAAAAGGTGCAACTAAGAAAATGTGGAGACATGAACAGAACACTATATTTGTTGCATACAAATTTTTTTCCCTAAGATTCCCACCATAGTCAATTTTATTTTGGTTAAGAATTCATAGCAAGTTATCACTACTGATTTCTCTGAGCTACATTTAATAAAGATTCATAGCTTGACATTTCTTATAATTGGATTTTTAAATAACTTATCATAATTTTTGAACTGTTATAAAATGACCCCTTCCCATTTACCATTATTATTTATTCAACAAGATTATTATTTTGTCACATATGCACTTATTCATTCAATTATTTTATTTTATTTTAATTTTTTACCAACTACCAGTATGTAGACAGATCACTCTGATAGGTGTTTCAGGGGATACATGAAATTTTTTGCCTTATAAGAACTTGCAACTGATTTTTTTCCTATCAAAACTGTTCATACCAGTTCATACCAGTTCATAAACTATACAGCAAGACATCAGTGATGTTTTGGAGAAGTATATGGCAAGTGTTGGATAAATTAAATACATTTGTTATGCCCGAGTTTTCACGTCTGAGAGACCACCAAGGAGCCAACACCGATGTAAACACACGAGGGTTTATTTTGGCAAGCTTAAGCTTGGGCCCAAGTATACCCAACACAGCATATTAGGGACTTGGACCCCGAGGTTACATCCTTAAGCTTGGGCCCAAGTATACCTGACACAGCAGAGTAGGGACTTGAACCCCAAGGTTAGTTAAGGCGGGGGTTTTAATGGGTCATTACCAGAGGCTTGGTGGGGGGAGGAGAAGTTTCAGGCTTTTCTGCAGTAAGCTGATTAGTTGTTGCCAGGGTGTTGCAGGGTGGGATACTTTCTTGGAACTAAAGCAGGGTGGGGGTCTCTGGAACTAAAGTAAAGTAGGGGAAAGTTCAGCCCTTGGTCACAGGGGTCTGAGATGGCTGCTGAAGTTAAGATGGCTGTACTTACGCTAAGGCTAAACCTGAGGTGGGATGACCTTGATTTTTCTCGGCCCCCACATATTATGTATGTTATGCATTCTGAGAATTATTTCTTGTTACAGTGGAGAGCAGTAACCAGAGAAGGCTTCTTGGAGGTGGTATGAATTAAAGAGTTTTGAGAATGCATAAAAGTTAAATAGTAAAAGAATGAGCTAGGGAATTCCAAAGAGGAAAATAGTATGAAAGAAATATACAGAAAGAGACCTGTATAAAAAAAAACTAAAACATATAAAAGAACCAAAACAAAGAAAGAAAGAAAGACCATCAGTAGAGTATTATTGTTGGAGAGAGGAGGGCTCAAGAAGGGAAAAGGGAAGAGATTTGGGAGCCAATAAAACCACCACCCAATTTATTTTGGGAAGCAGAACAAATGTTTTATAAGTTAAGATCTCAATGATGAAGAGATGTTATCCACTTGCGCAGTGGAAGGTGAAAAAGTAAATGTTTCCATTAGAGAGAACATCATAAGCCCAAAGGAGACAAAAAATTTGATTATGTAAAGAACTGCAAGAAATTCAAGATGAATAAACAATAGTGTTTATATGTGGGAAAGGAAAAAAGAAACAATGGTTGAGATTGAAAAAGAGAAGTCTGTGGAGGTCGGTTGGCTGGGAAGTTATTTTCTATCATATTAAAAAGATTGGATTTTACCCTATAGGCACTGAAAGCCACTGAAAGGGAGAATAAGGTGAGAGTTTTATGGGTGATCACGTGAAGTTGCAGTAGGAATTATTTTCAAGAGAGAGGCACTACTGGAGCAGGAAGAACTGTTGTTAGAAAATTGGAGTGATTCAGATGACAGAGTGTTAAAGTAGACTCTGGTGGCTTGGGAAAAGGAAGACATAAATGGATGAGTGACAAAAAGAATTCAATTTCCATGGAAACAGATGATAGTAGGCCATTTAGGATCTTTCTGGTCCATATATTTCTATGCTGGGAGTCTTACCCTATATTGTATTAGGCATATTAAAATATACCCACAAACCCATAGAAGTCATAATTTTAATAAATAAATCAAAGTAGAATGGTCTAATATTTATAATTTTCACCTTATGAAGTACATCATTTTTAATAATTTTTACCTTATTAAGTTTGATTATACTTTATGATTTTTATATCTTTGTAAGAATTTCATGGGAACTGTACTTGTCTAATTACCAGAAAATGATTTATGAACAATTTAACAGTTACTAATTTAAATTTTTTTGTTTTCATATGTGTATATATAAGTTTTATATATTATTTCAAACATTTTCAGAGCCCTCCAAAAGCTTTATGGTCCTAGGCATTGTACCTTACATGTAAAATTGGTTCGTATGGTATTAAAGATATTGATACTCATTAATTTATCAGAAATGACAAGAGGAAGAACAAATATCATTCCAAGTGCTTCCCACCATACCCTTTGTAGTTTCAGGTACTGGAGTCATAAACCAATTCTTTAAATATAGTAAACCTCTTAAGAGTATTCCAGGTCATGGCCAATTTTGCCTACCTCTTTATGTAGATGATGATGGTCAACTTAATGAAAAAAAGAAAAAAGTGAAGTGAGAAATCTGCTTTCTACTCAGACTCCTCTCAGAAACAAAGTCATCTATGTTCTTCTGAAGGGAGGAAAAGAACACAGCAGCTGCTCATCCCAGGCCATCCCAGACCACTCAGTGGAGCTATTTCCAGTAATCCAAGGGCCCAGCATGTTGCTGAAGGGCAGGTGCTGAACTGATGTAAGTCTCCTTCGGGGCCAATCTTCAGCACGCACATATTCATCTGCGCATGAAAAGTGCACCCCATGAATCTTCACTGACAACAACATGTCATGGCAACAATGCTGACTGAGACTTTCTCCTTGACCAGTTGCCATTTTTAGGGAAATCACAATTGTCAGCTAAGCCTTCCAATGGAGCAGAGGGAAGAGTAAGAAGGTAAGGAACTTTATGATGCTGCATTAGCGAAGCGAATTTACATCACCAAAGCTCTCAATTATGTAACAAATTAAGAGAAAAAGTGAATTTTCTTGAAAATGTTCTTCAAAAATATGTTTTTTTTCAGTTGTCAGTATGTTACATAGAGCACTCAAAATCTGATTTATCATTATGTCAAAGGAACATTAGATATCTTTCTCCTAAATAATTTGATATAAATCAGTTATGCAGGCAATTGACATTGATATTTGACCCTTATGTATTTTTGCTCTGATCATCACTTTTCAGGAGAAAACAAAGTAAACCAGGAGAAGGGTTGAGAGGATGGAGAAGAAGAGAAAGAAAAGAAGAGGAAAAAGAAAAAAAAATCAAAAGACAAAGAAAAAAATACCTTTAAAAATCAGTTTATCTTTTGCTCCTTTCCACAAATGGTTCAAACTTTTTTATTTCCCAGCCTAATTATATGGAGTCCCCACCCTAAATCAAATTCTACTAGCGAATATAAAAGTGCTATCTCCAGATTAAGTTCAGTTGTTTTCTTCCTGTCCTTAAAAAAAATTTAACTTTGCATTATTTATTCCAATCCTGTAGATTATAAATTAGCCTCACAGTACAACTGGACCCTCAACTCTAGTTAAAGATAGTTTCTCCAGGGACCCACATGCACCAAACACCCTGTCATCTCATTCTATAAAAGATTAGCTCATACGATCTTTTCTGAAAAAACTTTATCTGTAGCTAATTTAGTCAGCCATCATGGTCAATATAGAAAGTAGCAACATAATAAATGCTAACTTATTCTCTCATTCTCTTGTGTTCATTCATTTCCAGATTAAGAATAAAATTATCCATGAATGTGAAAAAAGCATTAACCTTCCAGGGTAACTGAAAGACCTGGACCTTGGTCTAGACAAATAGAAAATGTTATACAAATGTGCACTAATTGATTTCTTTAGCCCTTTACTTAATTTGTATTACCTTGGTTCTAAATTTTGGTATTGAATCTAAGCTGCTGAACAGTGCCTTGTCAACCATGCAAAGAAAAGGAATCATGTGACGGGAAGTCACTTCCTTGTTCTGCTCTGAAGCTACTTTTCTATCCAAACACCTTTTTGTTCCCCAAGAGAAATTAATCTGCATAATAATTGCTAATGGCCAGTAAAACTGGCCCCAGTTAAAGTGTCTGTTGAAATATCTATACAACATGTGTGTAGTCCAATTCCTCCCTCAATGAACTCAGTAAAGAGCCCCTGTTTAATTATTAGAACAGTGAATTCAAAGTAGGCATCATTCCTATCAGTTGTTACTCTCCCCAGGATCAAAGTCATTTCCTACTCGTTTAGTTACATTGTATGCAAGTAACAATTATTATAACAACCTTCACTGATATTTGTTAAATCTCTTCTACCTTCTGTAATGAGACAATCACCTCAAGATGTCTTCCTTCATGAAGTTTTTCTGCGGTAATTATAATCTCTTTTCTGAACTTCCGTAGCCAGAAAATTTAATACCTGTTTTTCTCATTATTTCATCAGCATTTTATCCTTGAATATGATAGAAACTCTTTGAAAATAAGAAGAGTATCTTTACCACATAACCTCCACGGCCCCTCTTTGAGCTGCCATATAATGAGAGCACATCACATGCCAGATCTTGGCTAATATTTGAGGATACAGAAAAGATGCATTTGAATCCATAGTCTAGGGAAGCTCTCAATCAAGGGGAGGTGATGGATTAGTGACCTGATGAATTCAGGAAGATGTAAGAAGTTCTACAGATAAAGAGTTGTGGGTGGGGGCTCCAGGGTAGCTCAGAAGCCTCTGCCTTCAGCTTGGGTCATGATCCTAGGGTCCTGGGAATGAGCCCTGCACTGGCTCCCTGCTCAGTGGGAAGCCTGCTTCTCTCTCTGCTACCCACCCCCTACTTGTATTCCCTCTCTCACTCTCTCTCCCTCTCTTTCAAATAAATAAATAAATAAATAGTCTTTTTTAAAAAAGGTTCTGAGGACATAAAGTATGGGCAATGAATTTTGCCCAAATAGATATTTAATCTGGGTTTAAAGAATAAATAGCAGTTTATTAGGACAAAAATTAGAGAAGGGGTCAGGAAGAGAAATTTCTGGGCAAAGTAACAGCACAGAATCATGAAAGAGTTTCCCCAACATTTAGCACAAAGTTATGTAAATATGAGGGGCTTTAATAACACTTTCATTTTGATTAATGAAGTTCCCCTATATATTGGCTGGGAAAATATAGATTAATATTTTTTTGCAGACTGCAGGCAGAAGCAAAGTCTCTTACTTTGTATTTAATGTGTTACCTTCAATGAAAGCTGAGCCAACTCACTTATAAAGAGAAACTTGCCAAATATTCAATTTGATGTATTCAATTTGATGCATTCAATTGTGATGTAAACCTACAGAATATCTTAAGCCTTTAATATTCCTTACTGTTCTATTATAATTAAAAAAGAAACAAAAACACAAACCAGAGCACTCTGTTTGAAGGACAAAGTTTAGTCTACACAGGTACAGCCTGAAGTAATGGCATTTGCATCTTGGTTGATTTCCCTTATGAAAATAAGGAGGGCTTCTGCTCAAGTGGGAAAGAGAATATTGCCCCTGGCATCTATTTTGGTACAAATACATGTTTTTGATTCTAAATTCTAATTACTTTAGCATTTGCCCCTTCATAGCAGAAATACAGTTTCACTAACATTGTAGAACCATATTTATATTCATTTAGATTCTACAGATGCTTAATCAGTGCTTGATGCTTTATATATATGCCATGCTAGATAAGAGGGGTCTAAGCAGTGAACAAGCTGGACACCAACTGCTGACTGCACACTGTCTTCTAACAAAAAAGATGCAGAGAACAAGGAAATGGCTGACCATGACTCTGTGATCAAAAGACTCAAATGGCTCACTGTCCCTTTGTAAAATATGATTCAAATTCAGTATCATGATCTGACAGATCCTATAAGATCTGCTTCTATATAATTCCCCAACATTATCGCCAACTACTATCTTTCTTCTACTTAACATTAGAGACATTAGCTTCCTGTTTTGTTTTCAGAAGTGTCAAGCTTACTCCCATTCTGGAGCATTTTCATTTGTGGCTCCTTCAGCAAGGATACCTTCACTAATCGCCCAAATTCAACCAAGAGTCTATTTAAATGTTAACTTTATGGAGGTCATTCCTGACCATGCTGTTTCAAATACACACTAGCTACCTTTGTCATAATCTAATAGTCTTTGTGGGTCATAACATTTTCTAAGATAATCTCTCTCTCTCTCTCACACACACACACACACACTTAAATGTCTCTTTTCTAGAGAAGAAAGGGAGTTTGATGCTTCTTAAAACCGTATCTCCTATTTCTTGAATGGTGCTCTGAACATAATAGATACTTATTTTTTGTTGGAGTTGACTCATGTATGCAGAAAGAAGTGAAAGAAGAAGAAATATTTTTAAGTGTCTTTTCCCTCTAGAAATTTGTGCTTGATCATCCAAAATAGATTTTTAGCTCTATTTTTATATCTACTGTGATGCTAGAAGAGAAAACCAAAAACCATACATCTCATAAGCACTTCACATGGGAAAATTAAAGTAATATCATGGTTAATACTGTTTTAAAGAAAAACATATTCACATTCAAATAATTCCCAATGTCAGTTTCTTGAATGGATGGTTGGAGTATGGAAGAGGTAATCTGGGGACTTGTTTCCTACCTATATATAGCTGCAGAAATTTGGAAAAGTTAATTACCCATTCTATGCCTCAATTTTCTCACACAGATAAACATTTCACAATTTTTTTTGAACATTTATAAATGTTAAAAAAAGGAATTACTCAGTGACATAATCTTAAGTAATGGTGGGTTTGATATCAGGTAAACAACTTTCTTTGCTGCAGAATTCTCATTAATCATTATTCATAGTGAATGTCCCCATGGGCTTTGAGTAGAGTGTTTCCAAAATTACTTGGCCTCAGATACCTTTTAACACAAAACCCATTGGAAGGGATGTTTTCCCATATCTCCTTCAGGAAAGGCTATGCTAGATGATTCTAAGTTTTCTTCCAATGGGAAACACTATGGTTCTTTGGTATTTCAAGCCCTGATAGTGTCTGTTATTGATTCATGCTCAGTGGTAAGGGAGATAGCTGTTGGTACCTGAGACTGACCCAAGTAAAAGGTCAACTATTTGAACACCAAATTAAACTGCCCACTGTTAGTGCAATACATAGCTGCTACTAATTCCCATGCATACTTGACTGAATAAATGGATTCTTGTAAAATCTCTCTTTTTTTAATCAATCAAAGGAAAAAACTCTAGGCATTCTGTTCTACAGCATGTGGGGAGAATAGTCTCTGGTCTTACACTCAAACAGTTCTTTTCCATGCTTCAATATGGAACACTAACATCAAAATATTAATGAATATTTGGGTATCTCATTCTATGCAGAAATTGTTTTCCATTCCATGCAAAAAAAAAATCTTTTGTTTTGCTCTAATAATATATCAGGCCAATAGCAGAGCTATTCCAGATGAACAGCATCAAAGTATTCATTCCACTAATAATGGAGCTCCTAAAAATTGGTATTGGAGCTGCAGCATTTAGTAAGATGGATCCTGATCCTTTTGGCATGGAGTTTAAACTCTAGCTTGAGAAAAACATAGTAAACCAATAAATGCATATGTAATCATTTAATTTTGATTATGAAACATATCATGAAGGACTATAAGGTGCTATTATGCCATATAACATAGGGAGTCAAATTTGGTGTGAAGCAGTAAAGATTTTCATGGGATTAGAGTATTTATGCTGAGACTTCACAAATTGGTAGGAGAAGACAAGGAAAGGTAAATGAAAAGAGAAAGGTTACAGTGGGAGGGAAGAAGATTCTAGGAGGAGGGAAAGCTTATGGGCAGAGAAGATTGATTAAGGATTCCAGGTAGGGTTGCCAGAACTGGCAAGTAAAAATATAGGATGAACAGTTAAATTCAAATTTCATGTATTCTACAAATACTTTTCATGTACTTAATGTGTCATGTACAGTCTTCAATGTGCCTTTGGATATAGTAAAAAAAGATACATAGATGAATCCCCTACCATGCTACTAATCAAAGATTTTGATGAAAATTTCTCCATGCTGATAATCTCTAGCACAATATTTGGGGCAGTGGTGACATCTCTAGTAAGAGAAGTTCAGCAACTAAAAATAAACAAGTATAGGAACAATCACGCTAGGAATCCATTGGCCTTGGTTTCACAATGAAAAGTTAGCATTTCATTTATACGTAGGATATACTTAAGATTTAGCTCAGTTGCTTTCTAATGATCACCTAGCTTCCTGCCCTCTAGGTCCTTCTGCTGAGGACCAGTGGTTTTCAGTTTGTGTTCTACAGAGGATCCCTCAGGTACCATGAAAGATGAGGATGGAAGGGGTTAAGCATGCGATACACATTGGACTCTCCATTTCAGTTTCAACCACAACAGTATCTCAAAGATGGGCAACTGCCTCTGCAGGTGTATACTATCATATTATAATTCAGTTTTTTTTTAATTTACAATTTACAATTTATTTACAATTCAATTTTTTTTATTTACTAGAAAATTTTAGCAAATACTCTTCTATGTGAATGAACAGATTCACATGATTATCAAAATAATTTTTAAAAAATCCTCAAACGCTCTCCAAAAACCATCAACCAACCATTTGATCTAGGTCAGTGGTTCTCAACTAATGGGCATTTGGCAACAGCTGGAGACATTTTTGATTATCATGATGGGAAGGGAATGGTAAGGAAGGAAGGAAGTGTATTATGGGTATTGAGTGGGTAAAGGCCAGGGAGGCTGGTAAACATTCTGCATTCTGTTATGCATAGGACAACACTCCAAAACAGGTAAGTATAAAGGTGTTAATGGTATCATTAATAAGAAATCTTGATGTAAATTAGAAGTTTATCTGGTTTGAAACATAGTGGTTTAACTCACAGCAACAGAAATTGTAAAACATAAGACTTGAGTGAAAATAATTTGATTGTTTTAAGATAATAGGAATTTACCACTCTGGACTACTTATTATATGTTAAACCGCTGTGTACATTTAAACTTTGCAAAAATACAAAGATTAGTTGCATTAGATTTCACTTTAAATTTTAGGAAATGGAGACTTGAGATGATTAGCTAACTTGTAATAACTAGTGGAGTTTGTATTCAAACGTAGGTACTTTGTTGCCAAAACCTACATACATATCCCCTCTACCATATATTCTTCTACACTGAATATATTTTTCAATGGAATTATCTCAGTATATAACTTATTGTGTAGCTCAATATTTCCTTAACTGAAATGATAGTAAACTCCCCCTGCCTCCATATTGTCAACATTTCAAATTAATATATATTTTTTCCTTCCAATAATTACAAGTATACTTATTTCTCATAATCCTAAATATATACTACCTTGATTAAACACCATCTGTTTTGTTTTGAGTTGAATCAGTCACTTTGTTTTATTTTAAAAGATTTATTGCTGTTGTATGTATGTGCAGTACCCTCTGCACATATCCACACACGACTTAATTAAAGATTTCCTTCTCTGCCTCCATTTCTAAGAAAGGGAATATCTTAATCTGTTCTCAACAGCTGTCTTCAACCTCAGTGTTAGTAACCACATCATCTTCATGCCTAAATACCTTCATTTTCTTTTGGCTAAACTCTTTCTTCTTTTACATTTATATTTATTTAACTCCAAACATAAATGGTATTATTCAAGCCCGTTAGACCCTAACAATCATTCCATCAGTTTCACAGGTAATTTGCTTCCTAATTACCACGTAAAATAATACATACCTTGTTATTTTTATGTTCATACATTCATTGCTGCTATATACAGTTAAATAAAGATACACAGAAAGAGGCAAAATTATATCTGCAAATCATTGCAATAAATTGGATGTTTATTCACAGGAACATCTAATTGATGATCACTTGCTGGCAAGATTGGACAGGTTTCAAAGTAACTCCAAAGGAGATCCAAGCATACTGTTAAAAGGAAAATCTCCACGGAGCATAATAAGGACATTTGTGTTTGCTGAGGGAACTATGCCCCCATCACAAAATGAATCTAATTTTGAGGTTGAGATTTCATTTATTTACTGTGATATTAACTGTAAGCCCAGAATTATTTACTTTCAATGAAAGAAGAGAGAATGTTGTTCCTGATCAAGCAAATTCTAAATAAAACATTGCCAGTTCACATTTGTCATCTGGATTTATTTTAATTTCTTTCAAAATCCTGCCTGAACACTTTCACATACAAGTGATGGTAATGGAAGCTGGTTTGACCCTGTTGGAGAGAAGTTTAAAAACAAGAATGTTGTCCTTCAAAATCATTGTTTGAGGCATTAGAAATGGACTCAAACCAAAAGAGGCAGATAAGGATTTTAATCTTAGGATAGCTCAAACTTCATAGAGCTGAAGTGACAAGGTTCAGCTAGAGCCAAAAAAACACCCTGTGGAGGAATAGGAAGCAGGAATAATGAATGTGTCTTAGGGAACCTGGCATGAAATATAAAATAAACCATGTCTAAGCAGCAGTATTTTTGACTCAATTATTCATTTTTACATTTCAAAGAGGTAGCACTTGATCATCTTACCTTAGGTCACATGACCATTAATTTTCTAAGGCAAAGCAGGAAACCTTAACTGACATTTTCACAAGGATATATGCCAAAAGCAGAGAGATTGTTGCTAATAAATAGAGGCTCATCACTCGTATCAGACACATTAAAAATAAGCATTCCTTTAATCAAGAAACCAATCTTTGGTTCATAATCCAGGGAAATAGTGAAAGAAGTTTTCAAAATTTATATCTAATAGTTAATGTTATGAAACAACTGAAAAAAACTCCATACTAAAGACAATTAAAAAATTATGTGGTTCCGTTGTTTAAGCACCTGATTCTTGGTTTTGGCTCAGGTCATGCTATCAGAGTGGTGAGACTGAGTCTGGTCTCTGGCTCCAAACGTATCAGAGTCTGCTTGTCCCTTTCCCTCTTCTCCCCCTGCTTGCATGATCTTTCTGTCTCTCTCTAAAAAATTAGTAAAATCTTTAAAACATCAACTTAAAAAAAAGACTAAGTCTGAAAGTATAACCCAATTTTTGTTTAAATGACAATGCATGTATTTATGAGAAAGTACCATATGAACATACAGTTTAAGCAATTTCTGCTATATATTTTTTTTCTTTATATCTATTTTGAACTTCATTGAAATATAATTGACATATAGCATTGTATATGTTTAAGGCATACATGTGATGATATTTCTTGCACATATATATGGCTAATTGATTAGCACCTTAAGGTTAGTTAACACTTCCATCATCAAATTAACATTATTTTTGAGTGTGCAGCCAGAACATTTAAAATCTACTCTCTTAGAAAATTTCAAATACATAATATATAACACTAACAATAGTTACAATGCGATACATTAGATCTATAGAACGTACTCATCTTATTACTGGATGTTTGTACACCTTGACCAACATTCCATCCAGTCCTCCTATCCCCCAACCCATGGCAACCAACATTCTACTGTTTCTATGAATTTGGCTTATTTTAACTTGCACATATGAGTGGGATCATATAGCATTTGTCATCCTGTCTTATTTCATGTAACATAATGCTCTCAAGGCATACCTATGTTACAAAATAACATTGCAATGAATATGGAAGTAGAGACATTTCTTCAAGATAGTGATTTCATTTCTTTTGGATCTATACCCAGAAGCCAGATTGCTAGATCATATGGTAGTTCTCTTTTCAGTTTTTTGAGGGACCTTCATACTATTTCCCATAATGGCTATGCCAATTTGCATTTCCCCCAACAGTGTACAAAGGTTCTCTTTTCTCAACATCCTCATCAATACTTGTTACCTCTTGTTTTTTTTTTTTGTTTGTTTGTTTGTTTGTTTCATTTTTTGGTAATAGCCATTCCAATTGGTGTGAGGTGCTATCTCATTGTGGTTTGATTTGCATTGCATTCCTTGATGATTAGTAACGTTCAACAACTTTTCATGTACCTGTTGGCATTCATGTATCTAGGTCCATAAGACATTAGTCTAGGCACTGGGAAGGACCAGGTTCCACAGAAGCCCACCAGGACCCTGGGTTTGTGGGAACTGCCTTGGTGCTGGGGTGGGTTAAAATCCTTGTTTCCTAGAAGCCCACCTAAAGTCTGGAGCCATGGGAGCCATCGGGAGTCACAACAGCAGACCTGGTGCTATAGTGAACTGGGTCCTAGAGTTGCAGAAGCCTGCCTGGCATTGATATTGGTCTGCTGCTGAGGTCTGCAATGGTCAGGGGTTTACATCTCTCCCTCTGCTATGGGGAAGGTGTCTCCACACTAAGCTATCCAGGCTTGGGGCAGGGGCAATTGGCATAATATTAAATGCTTTCTTACCCTCTTCAATGTCTTTGCTTACTTCTGTATTCTACCCAAGGCCTACAACCTTACCTGGAACTCTTAGCTTTTGTGCAGGTATTTTCACGAGAGATAGTTATTCAAATTGATATTTCTGGGGTGGGGGGGAGACAAGATGGCAGGGAAGTAAGAGGAGACGCCCTTTCAACCTATACCCTAAAGTGAGCTAATTACCTACCAAAGGACTCTGATCACCCATGAAATCAGCCTGAGATTAGAATTATATACTTCTGGATCTCTATGGGGGCAGAAGATGCCAGTGGGCAGGTAAAGTGGAGTGGGAACATTGAATTGATATCTGAAGATAAACAAAAGGGGGAGGGAGTATACCTATTGGAAAGTAATACTCCAATACGAGAGTGCCCTAAGATTGGGGACCAGCATTAACTTGGACTCTGGTTGAAAGCACTCAAAAAGAGCAAAGGATTGTGGGGGGAAATTGTGGGAATTGGGGCAGTTAGAGACAGGGGCTTAAGTCACTGGACCCAGGACAGCCACCCCTGGCACTGAGCCAGAGAGAGTGCAGCAAAGAAACCAGGTCTTGGTCCCTGTGCCATGAGTGAGTGCGCCTGAGAGCCTCTGAGTGGCAGCTCCTGTGAGGGTGAGGGAGCCTCGCCAGCCAGCCAGCAGAACCATAGCCTTGTGCACTCCTCACGCACCCACGCTATCAGAGTCTGAGTCGTGCCCCTCACCCTTCCGAGAGAGGTGTGTGCATGTGCCAGCCAGTGCTCTCTTGGGCCCAGAGAATCTGAGCACTCCCAGCCTGGGCCAAAGGGAAAATCTCAGTGTGCTATTGCTGCTTGAGACCTCTCTGGAGGTCTGGAGCTGCCCAGACAGCCCAGGCTATCATGGTTTTGGGAACAGCGGGAGTTCCTGTGACCCCAGAGACTGTGACTGGGAACGTGCCCTGCCAATGGCAGAGGGGGAATTTATGTACTCTGGAGCACCCAGAGGGGAACAGACAGGCTTCTCTGAGAGGGAGGTCTGGGTGCAGTTTGCTTTCCTCTAAACCTCCAAAAGCCATCAAAAGCTGCCAAGGGGAGAGAAAACAAAGGAAAAAACAAAGGAAAAAAACCCTCCAGAGAACAAAACCCTGAAAAACTGGTTTCCTCAGAGCCCACCACCTTGATGGGGGCAGGAGGACTTAACTCCAGCAAGACTCCCTGAAAACCCATGTGGCAGGCCTCTCCCCCAGAAAGCCAACCAAAACAAAACAAAACAAAATAAAACAGCCAAGAGGACAACCACCACTACTTCATAGATACAACTTATATTTTTTTAATTTGTTCCCACTATTCTGGTTCATTTTGTTTACATATATATATAACTTTTAACCTCTTTACTATCACAGTGAGATGTCGGTACATCAAATTCCATAATAACATTTTAACCTGAACTTTTTGATACATATATCTGTGTTTTTCTTTTGCTTTTCAATTTTTAAATTTTTTCAAATTTAATTTTAGTTTAGTTTAGTTTATTCTTTTTTTTTTTAATATTCATATAGAGTTAAGCTTCAAGGTAATCCTTTCCCCAATCAATTCTACCCCTATAGGTAAACCAGTTTTGAATCCCCCTTTATCTTAGGAAAGTTGAGTCCTTTAACAAAGATATCAAGATACATTCAGGAAGAATCAAAATAATCTTCCTCGCCCACACTGAGAATTTATAACCACTCTCCCATCTTTTTCTTCTGCCAGTGTTTCTGTGTATTTGTTTTTGTCCTGGTATATAAATCTTATACTTGGGGTTCTTTTTGATGAGTTTCTTTTTTTGTGTTGTGTGTATATATATATATATATATATATATTTTTTTTCTCTTGTTATCTACTTTTGTCAGTCTTTTTATTTGTCTGTTTTTGAGTGTATACTTCATAAATCTTACCTTGGGGTCCATTTGGGCTGGGCCTTCTCTTTTATTGTATCTTTCTTTTTTCCCCCTGTTTCTCTCCTCTCTTTTTTTTTCTTTTTTCTTTCTTTTGGGTGGGGACTCTTGATTGCTCAGAAGTGTTCCAGGATGCACCTTACCTACATCACAGTTGATTCATTCAGCTACACATCGATTCAGCCATCTTTCACCAAAATGACTAGGAGGAGGAATGCTCAACAGAAGAAAAATTCAGAGACTGGGCCTTCTGCAACAGAGCTAATGGATATTGACATAGACAATATGTCAGAAAGGGAATTCAGGCTAACAATTATTTAGGCAATAGCTAGGTTGGAGAAAGCCATGGATGACAAAATGGAATTGATTAGAGCAGAAGTGAAAGCCAACAGAGATGATGTTCACAATGTTCTCAATGAGTTCTAATCCAACCTAAATTCTCTAAAAGCTAGGGTAACTGAGACAGAAGATAGAATTAGTGATCTGGAGGACAAACAGAGAAAAAGAATCAGGAGGAAGCCTGGAACAAACAGCTTAGGAGTCATGAAAGCAGAATTAGGGAAATAAATGATGCCATGGAATGTTCCAATGTCAGAAATATTGGAATCCCAGAGGGGGAGGAGAAAGAAAGAAGACTAGAAAATATAGTTGAACAAATTCTTCGTGAAAACTTTCCCAATCTTGCAAATGGAACTAGCGTTCATGTACTAGAGGCAGAAAGTTTTACCCTCAAGATCATAGAATCTAGAAAGACCTCAAGACACCTGATAGTGAAAATGATGAATCATAATTGTAGACAGGAGCTCTTGAAAGCAGCTAGGACAAAGAAATTTCTTATGTAAAGAGGAAAGCCCATCAAAATAATGTCAGAACTGTCACAGAAACCTGGCAAGCCAGAAAGGGCTGTTAAGACATATTCAGTGCACTAAATGAGAAGAGCATGCAGCCAAGAATACTTTATCCAGCAAGAATGACATTCAAAATGGATGGAGAGATAAAGAGCTTCCAAGACTGGGAAGGTTTAAGAGAGTATGTGACCACCAAGCTGACACTGCAGGAAATATTAAGGGGGGTTCTATAAAAGAGGGAAAATCCTAAGAATATCATTGAACAGAAATATATGGAGACAATCTAAAGAAACAAAGAACATTCCACCCTAAAACAACAGAATACTCATTCTTCTCAAGTGCACATGGAACCTTCTCCAGAATAGACCACATACTGGGTCACAAATCAGGACTCAACCAATACCAGAAGACTGAGACTATTCCCTGCATATTCTCAGATCACAGTGCTTTGAAACTGTAGCTCAACCACAAGGAAAAGTTTGGAAGGGACTCAAACACCTGGAAGCTAAAGACCACCTTGCTTAAGAATGCTTGGATCAACCAGGAGATCAGAGAAGAACTTAAACAATTCATGGAAACCAATGAGAATGAAGACACTTCGGTCTAAAACCTATGGGATACAGCAAAGGTGATCCTAAGGGGGAAATACATAGCCATCCAAGCCTCCCTCAAAAAAATTGAAAAATCCAGAATAAATCAGCTGTCTCTACACTTTAAAGAACTGGAGAATCAACAACCAATTAAGCCACTCCACACACAAGAAGGGAAATAATCAAGGTTAGAGCAGAGATCAATGAGATAGAAACTAGAGATACAGTAGAATGCATCAATGAAACTAGAAGCTGGTTTTTTGAAAGAATCAATAAGATTGATAAACCATTGGCCAAACTAATCCAAAAGAAAAGAGAGAAGGCCCAAATTAATAAAATTATGAATAAAAAGGGAGAGATCACAACTAACACCAAGGAAATAGAAACAATCATCAGAAGTTATTATCAACAGTTATATGCCAATAAGGTAAGCAACCTAGATGAAATGGATGAATTCCTGGAAAACTACAAACTTCCAAAATTGAACCAGGAAGAAATTGACAACCTGAATAGACTGATATCTAGTAACGAGATTGAAGCAGTGATCAAAACCTCCCAAAAGGGGCGCCTGGGTGGCTCAGTGGGTTAAGCCTCTGCCTTCGGCTCAGTGATCTTGAGGTCCTGGGATCAAGCCCAGCATCGGGCTCTCTGCTCAGCAGGGAGCCTGCTTTCCCTCTCTCTCTACCTGCCTCTCTGACTACATGTGATCTCAATCTGTCAAATAAATAAATAAAATCTTAAAAAAAAAAAAAAAAAAAAAACCCTCCCAAAAAACAAGAGCCTAGGACCTGATGGATTCCCTGGGGAATTCTACCAAACTTTCAAAGAAGAAATAACACCTATTCTCCTGAAGCTGTTTCAAAAAATTGAAGCAGAAGGAAAACTTCCAGACTCTTTCTATGAAGCCAACATTACCCTGATCCCCAAACCAACCAAAGACCCCAGCAAAAAAGAGAGTTTCAGACCAGTATCACTGCTGAATATGGATGCTAAGATTCTCAACAAGATCCTAGCAAATAGGATCCAACAGCACATTAAAAAGATTATTCATTGTGACCAGATGGGATTCATCCCTGGGGTGCAAGGATGGTTCAACATTCACAAATCAATCAATGTGATAGAACAAATCAATAAGAGAAGAGAAAAGAACTACATGGTCCTCTCAATTGATGCAGAAAAAGCATTTGACAAAATCCAGGATCTGTTCCTGATTAAAACACTTCAAAGTATAGGGATAGAGGGAACATTCCTGAACTTCATAAAATCTATCTATGAAAAACCCACAGTAAATATCATGCACAATGGGAAAAAGCTCCCCGCCTTCCCGTTGAGATCAGGAACACGACAAGGATGCCCACTCTCACCATTCTTGTTCAACATAGTATTAGAAGTCCTAGCAACAACAATCAGACAACAAAGAGAAATAAAAGGAATCCAAATTGGCAATGAAGAAGTCAAACTCTCTCTCTTTGCAGATGACATGATACTTTATATGGAAAACCCAAAAGACTCCACCCTCAAACTACTAGAATTCATACAGAAATTCAGTAATGGGGCAGGATACAAAGTCAACGTACAGAAATCAGTTGCTTTCTTATACACTAACAATGAAAACACAGAAAGGGAAATTAGAGAATCGATTCCATTTATTATAGCACCAAGAACCATAAGATACCTGGGAATAAACCTAACCAAAGAGGTAAAGGATCTGTACTTGAGTAACTACAGAACACTTATGAAAGAAACTGAAGAAGACACAAAAAGTTGGAAGACCATTCCATGCTCTTGGATCGGAAGACTAAACATTGTTAAAATGTCTACACTGCCTAGAGCAATCCATACTTTTAAAGCCATTCTGATCAAAATTCCACCGGTATTTTTCAAAGAGCTGGAGTAAATAATCCTAAAATTTGTATGGAATCAGAAGAGACCCTGAATCACTAAGGAAATGTTGAAAAACAAAAATAAAACTGGCGGCATCACATTACCTGATTTCAAGCTTTACTACAAAGTTGTGATCACCAAGACAGCATGGTATTGGCATAAAAACAGACACATAGACCAGTGGAACAGAGTAGAGAGCCCAGATATGGACCCTCAACTCTATGGTCAATTAATCTTCGACAAAACAGGAAAAAATATACAGTGGAAAAAAGACAGTTTCTTCAATAAATGCTGCTGGCAAAACTGGACAGCTATATGTAGAAGAATGAAACTTGACCATTCTCTTACACCATACACAAAGATAAACTCAAAATGGGTAAAAGACCTCAATGTGAGACAGGTATCCTAGAGAATCCTAGAGGAGAACATAGGCAGTAACCTTTTCGATTTCAACCACAGCAACTTCTTCCAAGATATGTCTCCAAAGGCAAAGGAATCTAAAGTGAAAATGAACTTTTGGAACTTCATCAAAATCAAAAGCTTCTGCACAGCAAAGGAAACAGGCGACCCACCGAATGGGAGAGGATATTTGCAAATGACAAAAGGTTGATATCTAGGATCTATAAAGAACTCCTCAAACTCAACACACACAAAACAGACAATCATATCAAAAAATGGGCAGAAAATATGAACAGATATTTCTCCAATCAAGACATACAAATGGCTATCAGAGACATGAAAAAATGTTCATCATTACTAGCCATCAGGGAGATTCAAATTAAAACTACATTGAGATACAAACTTACACCAGTTAGAATGTCCAAAATTAGCAAGACAGGAAACAACATGTGTTGGAGAGGATGTGGAGAAAGGGGAACCCTCTTACACTGATGGTGGGAATGCAAGTTGGTATAGCCTCCTTGGAGAACAGTGTGTAGATTCCTCAAGAAATTAAAAATAGAGCTTCCCTATGACCCTGCAATTGCACTCCTGGGTATTTACCCCAAAGATACAGATGTAGTGAAAAGAAGGGCCATCTGCACCCCAACATTCATAGCAGCAATGGACACGGTCGCCAAACTGTGGAAAGAACCAAGATGCCCTTCAATGGATGAATGGATAAGGAAGATGTGGTCCATAAACACTGTGGAGTATTATGCCTCCATCAAAAAGGATGAATATCCAACTTTTGTATCAACATGGATGGGATTAGAAGAGATTATGCTGAGTGAAATAAGTCAAGCAGAGAGAGACAATTATCATATAGTTTCACTTATTTGTGGAGCATAAGAAATAACACGGAGGACATGGGGAGATGGAGAGGAGAAGGGAGTTGGGGGAAATTGGAGGGGGAGATGAACTATGAGAGACTGTGAACTCTGAAAACAATCTGAGGGTTCTGAAGGGGTGAGGGGGTGGGAGGTTGGAGGATCCTGGTGGTGGTTATTATGGAGGGTACGTATTACATGGAGCACTAGGTGTGGTACATAAACAATGAATTCTGTTACACTGAAAAGAAATTAAATTTTAAAAATGGTAAAAAAAAATTAAAGTACACAAGTTTTCAAAATAAAAAAAAAAATGGCATTTCTGGGAGGGGATAAACTCTAGATATTCCTATCCCACCATCTTCCTGACATCATCCGTCTACCTGTATTTTCTGGCCAGTTATGTGTTTAAATTTTAGAAATGGAGAAATGGAACTTCCTTCTATGGATGCAGGAGTTATACAGCATAAAGCTGAGAATAATCATAACTTAAATAAAAAAGCAGCTCAACTTAAATCTGACCCATCTTTAATTTGTGAAGTAGGATATAGCAGCTACTTCTATGGGTGAGAAAAAAGACTGATATAAGTATGTTATAGTGGTTATCCCCAGATAGTGGTTTTTAAGTTTCTTGCAATACAAGAGATTTTTGAAGTTCTTTTAATTTTCTTATTATTTTTGTAATAAGGAAGAAAAAGGATGAAACAGTTAAAATTTTTGAACTTAGCAGAGATATTTATAAACAGGCTTATGGGTTCTTATCCTAACTTTTTAAAAGAAAGAAACAAATTGTAGCCGAGTTGTTACTGAAAATTTCCATACTCTTTAAATTTCTTTACTTACATATCTCAAGTTTTGTAACCTATTGAAAACATAAGAAGTAACAAACTCAGTAGTTGAGAGCAGTCTTAAAAGTCTGTTATATCTGTACTTGAATCTTCCTTCTGCCACTTATTAGCAATGGGAACTAATGGAAGTTTGCACATCTGTACCATGGTGATAATTACTTCTCTCTCTCTCTCTTTTTTTTTTTTTTAATATTTTATTGGGGCACCTGCGTGGCTCAGTGGGTTAAAGCCTCTGCCTTCAGCTCAGGTCATGATCCCGGAGTCCTGGGATCGAGCCCCATATCGGGCTCTCTGTTCAGTGGGGATCCTGCTTCCCTCCCTCTCTCTCTCTCTCTCTCTCTGCAGGCCTCTCTGCCTACTTGTGATCTCTGTCAAATAAATAAATAAATAAATAAATAATATATATATATAAAATACATATATATATTTATATATTATACTTATAAGTTTAGGGTTCAGTATTACAGTTAAAGCTTCACCTGAGCAATGTAGTTGCTATATATATATATATTTTATTTATTTGACAGAGATCACAAGTAGGCAGAGAGGCCGGCAGAGAGAGAGAGAGATTGGAAGCAGGCTCCCTGCTGAGCAGAGAGCCCAATGCAGGACTTGATCCCAGGACCCTGGGATCATGACCTGAGTCGAAGGCAGAGGCTTTAACCCACTGAGCCACCCAGGTGCCCCTATCTCTCTTTCTTAAGATCCCTTTGGGAGTGAAAATCATAAGGAAAAAAATCTGTTTTAGATCTACTGTCAAAATCTATACTTTAAGGTTATTTGTTAGAAAATTAATAAAGAGGATTATTAAATTATAGAATGGTTTTATTTTGCACAGATCAGGAAAAACCATTAAGGTGGGACACAAATAGATAAAATGTGGAAAATAGTGCTCTAAAATGATTAATAGTTTGAGGAAGCTCCAATTTATTTAGAATCCAACATGTAGCCCAAGATGCTTATAACCAGAAAAATCATATTCTTGTTCAAATGTTGGCCATTAGTTAACTATTTTCTTATTCTGGGAAGCTACAGGTCTAGCAAAGGTTACAATTTTGTGATCCACGGATGCCTCTGGTGGTCAGTGAAATCATACACACACTTTAAAAGTCTCAGTATGTATTTCTTGGCATGAAAGTCAACAGCTTTCATCAGCTTTTCAGAGAGAAAGGAGACCCTTTAAAGAAGCACAAAATTAAAATCTCTAACATCCAGCCCTCCCAAAGTCCCGTATTTTGTCCTCTGTCTTTATTTCCCACTATTGGAAGCATGAACTGGCTGCTCAAAAAAAATGTTAGAAATTAGTTGAAGAAAGCCATGTATGTTCTCTCCTTTTGTCATCCGTGATAATGAGTATTTCCATATGTGGTGGAGATGAAAATCAAAATTAACTTGGTTAGGGTGGTAACACATGAATAACAATTTAGTATAAAATCTGTCTTCCTCCCTTATTAGAGATATGAACAGGAAACCAAAATATTGGATGGCATATTTTAAAACATAAATGTTGCACGGTAGTACAGACTAGGATCTGAATATTGAAATAATCTCTTCTTTTCTATACCATCTTTACATGTCAAGGCCAAAGTAAATTCTGACCTCACTCATAAGATCTTACCGAATTCTTCTATCTGCTACTAATACCACTTTTCTGATTTCCTATTGCTGGAATGACACATGGTTTTCAAGCCAACTCCAATCAGTTGTTTGGCTACTTGAGAAGGGTTTGGAGGAACTGTCAAGGCTCAGCTGGAAAGAAAAACTGGATGATAAGCACTGTGTGCCATGGACCCTGACGGGAGAATGGTTGGCCTTAGGCTGGAACAGAATTGACGAAAAAATATGTGGCTTATGGCATAAAGATACTAAAAAAATTTTAAGAAACTAATCAAGACCAGGTGAAACTCCAAAGTTTTACACTGGATTCACAGTCTGATAGGTGTGAATAGTAAACAGGGTTATGACAACCTTGGTTATTTTTACCTCGAGCTTTAAAGTACTAGCAACTACATTGCTCAGGTGAAGCTTTAACTGTAATACTGAACCTTAAACTTATAAGTATAAGCCAAGAGAACCATAGTATTGATGATCATTGATGATAATTTTTTTCAAGTTCCATTATGCAACTGACCATACATAAACCTAACTACTATTATTTTACAACAAGCAGCTCTAAGTTGGTACAACCAGTAGCATGGAAACATTTTGGATGAGAGTGAAAAAATAAAATTGCCTTTTTTCTCTGTCAATTTCTTACTCTGTAACAAGTACTATACTTATTTATCTATCAAGTAATCTAATTAAGCTTTATCATCATCATCATCATTATTTCTGGTTACAAATGATAAAATAGGTTCAAATTTGTTTTGTCCAAAAATAGGTGGGAGTTGAACCCAGGTTGACCTCTGCTGGATCCCATGACTTTAATCTCTATGTTATGTAATGATAAAAGACACTGTTAAATCATTCATACTGACTGTAGAGTCTCTCAGTGAATAAGGCAGACACAGCTAACAGGAGATCAGGGTTACTACTACGTGCCCATTCAGCTATTCATCTGATACAAGAGCAAATGGAAGGGAATCTACTTTTCAGCAGGAAAAACACAAAACCACGTATGCTCTACTTTCTTAATTAAAAAAAAAAAAAAAAGAAATCCTGATGATGAGAAAATATTGTCCCATTATATTGTGACTATGGATGGCAAACTAAAGTACAAAATGGTCTGATGGAATATTATTAAGAGCACTGGATTAGGAACCAGTTTCAAATCTTTGGCTCTAATACTTAAAAAGTATGCGAAATTAGGAAAGTTATTTAACCCTGTGTTGTTTAGTTCCTATGTCTGAAGAAATATAATGGATTGTTATATCCATTCCACATAAATGGATTGTTCTAGATTGTTGTGAGAATTAAAATAATATCTGGCATGGAATAAGTATCATTGAAGTGTTAACTCGAATCATATTTATTTTTAGTAAGTTACTCATATTCCAATTCTACCCCCAAAGTATCCATAATTTAGTTCTGTTATTCATATTTTAGCCCTTTTTAGAATCCCTTACCTTGTGCACTTCCTTGTGATGGATAACCCCACCATTAAAACTGTCCTTTCCCACACGAAGCACTGAGGATACAGTGATAAACAAAACAGATGCCTCTCTGCCCTCATATTATTTTCAGCTTCTCAGAGACTGTAAGAATTGAGATAAGTAAATAATTTTGAGCACGATGAATGTTTTAAAAGGAAAATAGGGTTGTGATGAAGTATAATTGGAGTGTTAGGGTCATGGAACACTCCTTGAGGGGGTGGTATTTAAGCTGAAACCTGAGCAAGGGAGGAGGGGAGTTCAACTAAGTAAATGCGCATGTGCAGAGCTGGGAGGAAGAGAGGGCCAGCTAAGCCCTTCCTGCGGCTGGGCTGGAATACAGACTGTGAGGAGGGTGAAGACACACTATAAGGGCAGATGAAAGGTACAAAGCTACAGGATAATGTTCACTAGTCTTGAAAGTGGGGATTATGTCTTGAGGATCATGAAAAATCGCTGAAGAATTTTAAGAAAAGAGTGACAATCCATTTGTTTCCTAGAGAAAGCTTGAATTCAACCTAGGCCTGCCATCAGGCATAAGAACTAAAAAATAATTAAATGTCCACCTAAATCTCTTTTTAAATATGCCCACAGAGGAGCATGTGGGTGGCTCAGTCGTTAAGCGGCTGCCTTCAGCTCAGGTCATGATCCCAGAATCCTGGGATCCAGCCCCGCATAGGGCAGCTCCCCCCAACTCCATGTCTCAGCAGGAGGCCTGCTTCTTCCCCCTGTCCCACTCCCCCTGCTTGTGTTCCCTTTCTTACCATCTTTCTCTCTGTCAAATAAATAAAATCTTTTTTAAAAAATGCCCATAGGGGATTAAATTGAACAGAACATAGAGCATCCTAGCATTTTGTTTCATCATCTATCTCCCCACCAATCACAGGCATTTCACCATAAACGCTACTGTTGCCGTTGCTCGCACCCCTTTCCAAAATTGCTCCTGTATCTCCGTTTTCAAAACCACTCCTGCCTTTGTTTCTATCCTTCTCCTTTCATTCTACTGCTCTTTCTCAAGATGGACTTGGACAGGTATGACCTCAAGGCCTTGCCGAAATGCTTGCCAACACTCTGGCAGAATGTGGTCAGCAGGCAGCCTTCAGCTGTAGGCTCATTTCAGGAACTGCCTCACCCAGAGAGCAATCTCCTCTTCCTATCACCTTGCCCAGGGCAGCTCACATTTGGTGTTTGAGAGAGGTGGGGGATATACAGACCCTGCCCCAGCCATTTCAGCCCATGCTGGGTAACTCTGTGTGTCAATAAGCTCCTGGAGATCCTGGATGGGGGTGGAGGGCCAGGGTTCTCTGCACCTTTATCCTACCTCCATGGTAATTAGATTTCTGCCTTTGCCCAATCCTTTTGGTTCTTTTCTTCATTGTTTTGACCTTAATAAACCAGGCAGTGAGTCTCAGCAACTGCTTCCGGAGAACCTAGTCCATAAGACTCCCCATATTTTGCTCTTCAGGAGACAGTTCAGTCAAATCAGATATAAATGAATCCAGTTTTCCAAACTTAGTTTCTTTTATTTTTTCTGCACATTGTTCTAATCAAAAAGAAGGAATTTCAAGTCTTTTATTTTGAACACCAAAAATTCATGTGTATGTGTAGAGGACAGTTAGAAAGATAGTGAACTTGTGAATTTTCATATATTAATTTTTCGGTTCATACTATTCTTAGAATCTATGGATTATTTTTTCCATGAGCTTGCTTGCCAGGCACTGAAATTCCTGGAGCTGAAAGAACGGCACCAAATCCAGCACATTCTGCATCAAAATATCTGCCTTTTGTCCGACCCTGAAGGCAAATCCATTTTTACTCTCTTGATTCTCTAGCATTTGTGATGGACTATCATAGAACTGAGAGATAAAAATGGAAAGAACTTTTGGGAGAAGAATGCTACAAGGTTAACCCACATAACCAAGAATGGGAGTAGGTGAGGCTAGCATTTTTGTTTGGTGTGCTTTTTGGATGGTGGGAGGTGTAGGCAATGAATGAAAGGAACAGAGTTGGATTGGGAATGACAGTTGGAAGAAAATGAATATTTGAGAAAATTGCAAGGAGTTATGAACTTTTTGTTTATGAACTAAACTCTTTTTATGTGTATTGAGAGTTAGGAAAAATATTCTAGTTTATTTTATATTTGTGTGTGTGTGTATGTGTGTGTGTATTTGGACTAGAGCAGACTGCCTGTATCAGATTACCTGGACAGTATTAAACCTGATTCTGTGGTCCTACCTCTAGGGTTGTAGATAAAGTTTAGAGCAAGATTTTCAGTATCTTCCTCTTTGAATAAATATCCCAGTTATTTCTAGGGCACAGGATCCATATGCCATGTTATTTGAAGCACTGATGTAGGCCAGAAGCTAATCTTCAAATTGGGCAATTTTCACCCTGAAAACACACACACACACACACACACACACACACACACACACACACACAGGTTTTCTAGGGGATATGTAGGCATGTATGATTTTAAGGAATATATATCAAGGTCCTCAACTTTTGAGTGTAGACTTCCCTAAGGGTAATCATCCTGAAAAAGTCCATTGCTTACAAGTCTACCATTACTACCAATACTTTCACAATTGCTTTTTTCTCACTTTCTAAACGAGTCGAGTCGCATTTCTCCTGCTGGATGAATCTTGCCAGAAAGCATTGCCCTTAGGTATAAATCATACAGGCACTAAACAGAGGGACAATTCTGCAGCACATAATTGCTAAGAAAGAGACCCAAGAGAAAAAAACAAAAAGTCAGTAAGTCAGTGAGAAATACTGAAATTTTACTTCTATATGGAATCATGGCAGAATTCTGACTTTCAAAGGCTCTTGAAAGGCTCTTAGCTATTTCTGTTTTTCCTCTCCATCTGTCTACCTATTTCTCATCCATCCATAAATCTCTGTTTCTTTCTTATTTTCACATGTGAAAAAGTATTTATGATATGTGACATGTTCATTTGACATGTTCATTCTCTGCTGCTCAACTAATATGAGTTATAAATTATATTTATAAGTACTTCCATAAAGTGAATGAGTAAAATATGCAGGTCGAAAGTTTTAATTAAAATATACATTAAAAATCAATATACTATAAGCAATTAACCAGAAAACATATTTTGAAGCCATTAAAGTTAGGATGAAAAATCTTAGGTGACAAGTTAATATATGTTAGGAGTTAATTTTTAAAAATTATTTTAGTGAATACATGAGGCTATGCACGAGTATAAATACCTACTTGTATATGTATCTACAAATAATTTTTCTTTATCATGAAAAAGTCTAAGTGAAGTAGTACTAGTCCCAATAAAGGCTCTGCTTTATTTAGCCATTTGCAGATGTTGATGTCTTGAAATCAACTTTGTTCCAGGATCCCCTATTATTCTGACCTCATCTTCCCAGTCTAGCTGGGTCCTTGCCATGAAGTGCCCTGGCCTATGATTTTAGCCCATATTCTACCAGCAAATGCTTGGCCACATTTAACTGTAAGGAGAGCTGGAAAATATAGTTTCCAGATAGGTTCCTATTTCCCAGCTTATAAAAATTCAAGTCAGAAGAAGAGAAAAGTGATTTCAGGGGACATCTTAAAGCCTTGCCTCATAAAGTGAATTTACTAAAATATTTTTATTTGTTAGCCAGCACTTTATGAAGGACGTATTTTTTTATACATTGGCAAATACTGTTTATTAGTGTTTTATTTTTGTGTTTCTTAATATGTTAAGTGACATTGCCCTATAATTTTTCTTTTGTACCATGATTCTAGTTTTCATATAAAGACTATCGTAATTTCACAAATCAACTGGAATATTCCTTCTTTTTATAGTAATTGGAATAGGTTGTTAACTTTTGAAAATATAAGCATGATCTGTTCCTAGGTATGATAAAACTCACCTATAAGATCTCTGGAAATGGATTTTTTTTCAATATTCCTAAATTTTTTTTAAACAAATGATTTCATTGATTTAATTAATTGTTCCATTTGGGGTTTTCTGTTTCTTCTGAAATAGGTTTTGGTAAATTATAAAATTTTCTAGGAAGTTAGGCATTTTGTTAAAATTTTCAAATACATTGGAATAACATTAATTTATCATATTAGCTTGTGATTCTTAACAAGTTTCTTTGTTTGTTTTTTGTCTGACAAACGCCTTGTAGCTGATCTAGTCTATAGAATAAGTTTGTCTTCACCTTCGTTCATATGATCCACTAAACACAACGATGCCAGAAATATAGGTGGTGAGTTGTGGACACTATACTGATCCTCTGGCAAGTTCTAATAAGAAAAACACAGTACACACTGGTAGGTATTGAAGCAAAGTCATGAGTTCTGCAAATTTCTATTCTGTTTTTACCAAAAAAGATCCTAATTTGCCATTGGACTTGGATAGAGTGAACTAGTAACTGGAACATCAATGACTATGCAACCTGAGCTGCCTATCATAATAAGCCATAAGGTGGAAATTCACAGCAGCACTTTTTCATCCAGTAGAAGTCGGATATTTAAAATTCAGTTTGATCAGGTCCTTAGGGCATGATTAAGTTGCATGGGCCTGTGGTTCAGACCTACTTGCCAATGGGCTCTAGTTTAAGATCTGTCAATGAGAAACCCTCATGTGAGACCTGCGTGACAGACATGAGAGGTCTCTTTCTCCAGCCTTAAGGGACAGATATACAGTCTTCTAGGTATTCTCCAGTGAATCACCTGCCTCAGTGCTGTACAGAGTTAAGTACATCCGTGACAGTTTCACTTGACTTCTGAAACCGCACAGAAAAACTGTAATAAAATAGTAAAAAAATATCCAAAATAGTCTAGGTGTTTTCAGGAGTTGTATTCTTTTATTACTTTTTCATGAAGTGCAGCTTCATGCATCAACAATAGCTCATTAATGGGAGTTATAGTATTTAGCATCATGGGTATCATGGGGTGCTGCAATGTGGAGTGAGCTCACTGCCCATTCCTAAACATGGTTATGACTTCTGTCTTGTCAGAGTATGATCTTCAGAGATCACTTTTACATTTCAATATCCTTTTAGAGAGTTCCTGGCATGGTCTTCAAATACTAGCAATGGAATTCATTGACAACAGTTTGTTCTATATTGAACTGGTAGTCAGTGGCCACAAGTAAGAGTAGCAACAGCATTCCAAGGATGAGTGAATGGTAACTTGCATGTATGTATGCCTGCAGCATGGGGCCTAAAGCCCAGGTGTATTGTTCTATTCATGTCTAGGACCCAGGCATACTGGCAGCAACAAGAGCTGATCATTAAACTCTTTTAAACTGTGGCTATCTGGCCTGGCACAGGGAATTCATAGCTCTAGGTCTCACAAAGAAAAATTTGGAAACCACTGCCCTAGACAATACCTAGTAGGTACCTGAACTAGGGTGTAATGTGGTAGATCTAAGTATGGGTTCTCATACAAGTAAAGGGGGCAAAAGAGCTGGCAACAGAGGAAAAAGAATGATTTGAATACAGGGAGCAGAGTAGACATGAAAATGATCAGAAAGTGAGAGAGATGAAAAATTACAGATGACTTTCCAGGTATAATCCCAATCATTAAGATATGGCAGCACTTCCTTGCCTGGAAGTCTATGTGCTAACACGACTTCCTCAGATATATATATTTTTTAGGTTAAACCTATTCAAACAGACATTTCACACTTATCCAAAGTTATCCCATGCCTAAGACACATGCCACAGTACTGAGAGAAAAACATTTAAATCTGTTAAGGGAGGATGAAAATGACCTCTTCAAACTACTCTTAAAGTCCGAAATTCTAAACCAACAGCATCCATCTGATTAGGATACTGAAACATCATCTCATCCAACAATTTCATGTTATAGATAAGGAAACTCTTTGTAAAGTTACATTTTATGTAATTCAATAGCAATCTCAAGAAGGAATACTACAGCTCTAGATGAAAGGAAAGGACCCAAACCTTCATACAGACAGTATGAAAGAGAAGTCACTGCTCAGTGCAGCATGGTGTTAATTCTGATTCTCTTTACAACTGATGATAATTTAGATTTGGGAGAGATTTTTCCTTAAATATGCTTGTTTTTCTCACATGCTGTCTCAACAATTCAGCTATCCAATTACTTGCATGTGTTCATCCCAAAAGAGGCAGCTAGGTTAAAACCCACCTTGCGAATCTCAAATCTGGTTGCCATGGTAATGATATCCATTTTCCACCAATTGTGCACTCCTAGCTATCTTATGTGAGTATCACAGATTTCTCTCTCATGTCAAAGAACTATGATAGATTATTATGGAATTTGATGTATGTTATGGTATAGCTTATAATTCTTCTCCAGAGGTCATCTGATGGCTTGCATCTTATATTATGCATCAACATATCCCCCAATTTTTTTTTTCATTTGAAAAACGTTATAAATCTTATACTTTGATTTTGGTATAAGCTGACAATCATTTAATGCTTTAAAACTCCTCATTTTGGCCCAGTGAAGAAAAATTCAGAGAATAAATTCTGAGAACACAGTTTTACTTCCCATTAATACATGCAATAATTTTCCTGATGTATATAACTAGTCTATAAGCTCCCAGTGGGCAGAGAATGTGTTCCTATTCTTTGCTTCATCCTGAGAAACAAGAACACTATCTCGATACATATTTACTGAGATTAGACATGTCATATCTCAAGGCAATATTGATGAATACCTGCATGACATTCTCATAATTCCTTACTACTTGCTTTAATAGCTTAAAAACCCCTCTGTCACTAGCATGTTTTGGAAGGACATCAAGTTTCAAGGAAGACAAAGATAGCAAGCCTGAGTAAAAATGTAATCTAATTCCAATCCATCAGCAGCATAATACTCATACGCTCTGTTTTTTTTTTTTTTTCCTGAGCATGCTAATGACAGTGTTCTATCATTCTAAGCATTTACCCTAAGTTGTTCCCTACGACTCTTCAGAGCAACTGCATTTTACACACGAGGACAGTAAGATGTATGGAGGATGGAACTACTTAAGTGAACACATAACTATATACAATTCACACTCACATGTACTGAATATCTTGCATTAGTTAGGTTATTTCTGGCTACAAGTTAAAAATCCACATTCATTCTCATTGTTGGGGCTAGGACAAGGATGGAGTTCAAAAGACAACCAGAGCACACATTTAATAAGGTGCTCACCCTCAAGTCTTCACTCTACTTCAAGTCCTGCCCCATCCTTTACATCCTGCTCTCTGCCCCCAGGCAGCTGCCCCATATGGACCGCATCAGAGTTCTCTTCCTTTCTCACTTCCCTATAGATTGAGCTTTTCCTACTTGATTTTAGCAGGAAATCAAAGTACAGAGTCCTGTCTATAAAGTAGCTTTGGATTCTTTCTTTAACAAATTTCCCAGAAGTTTATCAAGTTGTATTACATGAGGGCCACAAAACAGAGTGTGTTTTAAGAAGGTTGGGTGGAAACCAGCTGCAGTTGCTGTGTTGACTCAAAGCTGTGCTACCGTCTTAAAGGGATGGAGGGAACATCGCAGTCACACCGAGGGAAAGGGCTATATAGTACAGGAGTCTGGGTTACTGATGACACTCTGAGCCAAAAAAATGACCTTGTTTTCTTGAGAAAATAGTAAATATCCTTAGGGATTAGGTCGGTGTTGTTTGACTTCTCATTATTTGCAGCTAAAAAAAAAAATCCTAATTGATAATACTTTCTAATATCAACCTGTACTTTCCCTCACATAAGACACTTTATACTTTTAACCCCATTAAATCAAATCTCACAAGATACTGGAGGATTTTCTGTGACTAGCAAGGGAGGTAAGAAGTCCACACTAAATAAATATCTGTTAAATGATTGTCTGAAAGGTGGTGAAAAGCATATAATCTGGAATTAGACTTTCTGGGTTTCAGTTCTGATTCCTACTTTTAAGTGCTGTGGTTCCTGGATTGATAGATTTTACCTCATTATACCTCAAATTTGGTATTTGCAAAACAGAGATAAATACAGTAGCTATTTTGTGGTGTTTTAAGAGTCAAATAAATTAATAATAGTGAATATTTAGTTAGTTCTAGGAACACAATAACATTCAATAAATGCTTGCTATTATAAAGTGCCAAACTCTGTGAAAATTGCAGGTCATTTCAAGATTAAGGATATTAGCCCTCTGCCCAAAAAGAACTCATAATCTAGTAGAGGAAACTCATATGAAACCATGAGTTACTTGGCATTTTAGAGGTCTCCGTAATAGTTTATTAATAAGAAGAATGTACACCAATTTCTGCCTATGGGATATTGAAAAGTCTTCCCAATTAGAGGAGAAATCTCATGTTGTACTCACAGCCTTAGTCCATACTTCTACATGCAACATCAGAAAATGAAATAAAGGGAGGTAGTGTAAGGACCTATTTAGAAACTGTCCCTGCTCCCCTTCCCCCAGGGGATTTACTTGGAGACAACTCCTGGAAATCAGCCCAGGTAACAAAGCCCAGATACAAGGGTGGGTCAGGCTAGGTGGAAAATTCAACCAGTGGGAGGGATACATACTGGTTACCAAGGAGTATGGGCCCCGCCCTTTGGGAACTTTTTGGGCGCCAATCCCAATCAAGGTGTAATAGTCTGGTTCAAATGTCTACTAGGATAAATTGTAACTCAGTTGGTCACCTAGCATCACTGTGGAGTTTCCTGTATGTGTTACAATCTCATTGGTCACCTGTGCGTGGCCAGGCCCAACCGCATGGCCTTTGCCCTTAAAAGCTAGTCTGTGAAACAGAGAAGGGTTGCCCTCTCTTGTAAGAGGTGTGGCCCCGAACGTTTGTTTAGATTCTTTATGCTTGGTGCGAAATAAGGCTTTGCTTGACCTTCGCTTTGTATCAGTCTTGCTCCTTTAATCACAGACCCATTATTGGGGCATCACAGTAGAATATCTTGAAAGTACCATCAGAAACCATTGTCTCTTAAGAGTAAGTCCTAATATTTCCAGCTGAAAAACATGTTAAGAAATAAAGTGGGTGCAGGGTAAGACCTGATCAGGAAATTGTACCCTGTTCTTGGTTGCTCTTATATTTAGCATTTTCCAGCTGGAGAGACATCTTTATGAAGACTGTTAACCTTCTTCAAAAAAGACTACAATGAGAGGCATTATATAAACAGGGAAAGATACTCAGACAGCTGAGCCCCTCCAGATCTCAGGAATGTGAAAATGGGAGATTACAGACAAAGCAAAGCAGAAGGGTGGGGGGAGGAGAAGAAATTCAAGGGCCATCTGTCAGCTAAAAGGCTAGAAAAACAATGCAATACCAAGACATGCAACCTGAGTCTTGTCTTTTCCTTTGACTGATTCTCTGAATGCAGCTTTTTTAAATTCGGAAGAAAGAACTAATCTATCTCATTGTCTCAAGTGCTTCTAAAAACAAAACATTTACTCAGTGAACAATTAGGACCAACAGTACCTAACTGCTTGCCTTAGTACTTTGCCTTTGCTGCATTATATCTTACTGGGGGAGCTACTTCCTGTAAATTTCAAGATGATTATTCACATAAATAATTTTTTACATGAAATCATACTCTCACTATGATTATTTTGAAACCTTAAGCTATAGAAAATGTCTTTGTGTTTTCCACACTCTGTGAATCACTTCTTTTATTTATGAAAGGTAATCCCATCTCACACAGGTTTCTCCCACCGAGTCTGCCACTGGGGAAGGATGATGCCAAATGCACACATATAACATTTACAGCACACTTGTCAGTGCCATTACTTCTTTTTCTCCAATCATATTTTCTCAACCTCCACGATCCAGATTCATGACAATAGCCTGAGTCTTTTCATTCCTGAAGTCACTCTATACCCCAAATTATTAATTCTGTTAGCCAAACATAAATTCTTTTCCCTCAACTGCTCCACCACTATTAAAAGCAATTCCACCTCCAATCTTGTGACATCTCTGTTTACTTCTCCTCCATCTTCCCCCTGTTTTTATTACTGTCTATTTTCAGTTTGTATTTTTAGATGTTCTCTAATCAACAGCATTAATTGCATTGCACCTCTGCCTTTTGTCATCTGGAAAAATTTGGAAAAACAAATAAAAACCAAATAAACAACAATATGTCTTCTCTTTTCTATACCCTGATGCTATGGACTGTATCATTTTCCCTCCCAATTCATAGGGTTAGGCCCTAACCCCTAATATGATTTATTTGGAAACAGAGCTTCTAGGAGATAGTTAAGGTTAAATGAGGTTATGAGTGGAGTTCTAATCCAAAAGGATCTTAGAATCCTTTTCAGAAGAGGAAGAGAAACTCCCCTTTTCCTCCATGCAAACACGCTGAGAGGATGGCCATCCACAAGTTAGGAAGAGGCTCCTTACCTCTTGGTAAGGACTCCAGAAATGTGAGAAAAAAAATTTCTTTTATCTAAGCCACCTAGTCTATTGTATTTTGTTACGCTAGTTGCAGCTGACTAATAGACCTGGTAATTTAACATTCCTGGGAAAGAATCATACTACAAAGTTGATTAACGCAACTCATCACAGACTAAAACTATTAATGTATTGCTCTTGTCAATAAGTTTTTCCATCATCCGCAATGGATATATTAAACTCTGTCCCTTTCCCTCAAACATCCAAATCCACTTTCCTTTCTTTGTTGGATTTGCTTTAAAATGGGCTCCAAGGAATGTCCTCCCTGAAATTTGGAGATTTTTCCCACTCATAATGTGGAGGTGGATATATGATTTGTTTTGGACAATGGGGTAATAGCATACTAGATACAAGCAGAGCTTGAAAAGGATATATGTAGGGTTGTTTGTTTCCTTCAATATTAGTCTGCTTGGGTTGCCATAACAAAGTACCATAGACTGGGTAACTTAAATAAAGGAATTTAAGTTTCTCACAGTATTGGAGTCTGGAGATATGAAATCACAGTATTTCATGTCAGCATGATCAGGTTCTGGTGAAGTCTCTCTTCCTGGCCTGAAGACAGCCTCCTTCTCAATGTGTCCTTACACTAACTCTCTGGTATCTATTCTTATAAGGACACTAATCCTTACCCTTAAGATTCATTGAATCTTAGGGGCACCTGGATGGCTCAGTGGGTTGAGCCTCTGCCTTTGGCTTGGCTTGTGGTCTCAGGGTTCTGGGATCGAGTCCCACATGGGCTCTCTGCTTGGTGAGGAGCCTGCTTCCCCCTCTCTCTCTGCCTGTCTCTCTGCCTACATGTGATCTCTGTCTGTCAAATAAATAAAATCTTTAAAAAAAAAAGATTCATTGAATCTTAATTACTTCCATAATCTACAAATATAGTCATAGTGGATAAGGTAAGTCATATTGGATAAAGCTTCAACATATATATTTAGTGCAGGGGATATTAATACATAATAGTTTCTTCTCCTAGAATATTGCTACCATCATTAGAACAAGCCTGAACCAGCCTACTAAAGGATGAGAGACAATATGGAGAGGCAATGAATTGAATCAGCTAAAGTTATCCTAGATTAATCAGCCCTCAGCCAACCTGATAGCTGATGGCAAACGCATGAGCAAGTCCAGCCACAATCAATGGAACCTAGCTGCATCAGCTGAATGAACTGCCTTGCCCTTCCAAAGACTGATAAGGAATAATAAATGTTTGCCATTTTAAGCTCCCAAAATTTGATATTAGTTGTTACTCAGCAATAACTGGCTGATAATATATCACCATTCTCAGAAGATCATATGATCTTTCATACAGAGTAAAAAAAAGCCACCAGACAGAAACTTTCTTTTCCTTATGTCCCCAGACTTACAAGTTACTGGAAATGATTCTGGCATTTCTCAATTTTTCCTCCTACATAAAAGAAGGTGTCTTTGTCCAAAGCCAAACATTCAATTTGTGTTCTGCACTTTGCCTCTAGTCAGCAAGCCACAATAGCCCTTGCAAAGATTGCTAAGGAAAACCTACATCACTCTTCAGTTCTCATTTGTTTGACCTCTTAGAACACAGCAAAAAATTCTCACCTCCCTAAAAAAACAAACAAACAAACAAAAATAACCCTCTTCTGCTGTGTTCCATAATACCACGAACTTTTTGTGTTCTTCTTCACTCCTCTCTGTTTATTCTTTCAATAGCTTCCTGGGTCTTCCTCTTCCATCCAGCTTTTTAATACAGGACTTCTTGAAGCCTTGGTCTTAAGATTTCTCCTCCAGTCATTCAGCTTTCTGCCTTTAGATGAGCTTTACATCTTCTGTCACTTCATATTGACCATGTCTGCATTTATATATCCAGATTTCTTCTCTAAGCTTCTAGGTCATGGAACTCCAGAATTCTATTCATATTCTTACTTGGCTATCTCAAAGACATCCCAAACTCAATATGTACACATCTCTCCTTGACATTTTCTCCATTTTACCAAGAACACATGGCATTCTTCAATTGTTACCCAGGTCAGTAAATGGCACCATCATCTACATGCAGTTGGGCAAAAGAGAACCACAATAATACTTTGATAACTTTTCTTTCTTCCTCCCATTTCCAACTCCTCTCCAAGCTGTATGAAGTGAATAGCTCATAGATACAGTACTGATTCCCTAGAATTGCCATATAATTTTTGGCACTCTCTATCTCTTTGCAGGATTCCAATGATTTTATTTAAATGCACATCTGTCTTTCTACTATAACACTAATTCCACTTAAGGGGTGTGCCAATGTGATCTTATTCATCATTTTATCTTCAGCAGTTAGTATACTATCTTGAAATTTATAAATATTCAAAAACAAATATTGAAGGAATAAAGGAATATAAATTTGAACTTTGAATACTTGTTTGAATATTTTAATCAGGTAGAAATTGTTTTATGTCTTGTCATGGAATATTGAATTTATGAATATTTAAGCATATAAAGCAAAAGTTATTAACCAGGGTTTATCTACATGTCCGTAGAATAACAGAGATTCTGTGTAGTCAAGAATCACTGCAAAAACCTATTTGCCTATTTAAGATTCTTATAAGACTTTGATAAATGGTTATAATGTGAAACTTATGGGCACTTTGACATCAATTTTTACAGGGAAGAGGAAATACAGAGTGCTATAGTATGAGTAAAGAAAAAAATAGATGGGCTTTGGAGGCTGATGCTCAAGGGCTAGATTTACCATTTATCATAGTAATCTTAAATGATTTAACCTCTAATTGCCTCTTTTGTTTATATATGGAAGAATATTTTAAGCTTAATTATACCTTGAAACACTTGTTGAATATTAAAAAATAGAGCTACTGAGTCTCAAACTCAGAGCTTATGAAATGGAAGATAGGATATACGTGCATGATTTAAAACTTCACCAGCTAGGGGGCACCTGGGTGGCTCAGTGGGTTAGGCCTCTGCTGGGGTCATGATCTCAGGGTCCTAGGATCGAGCCCTGCATCGGGCTCTCTGCTTGGCGGAGAGCCTGCTTCCTCTTCTCTCTCTCTCTGCCTGCCTTTCTGCCTGCTTGGTCTCTCTCTGTCAGATAAATAAATAAAATCTTTAAAAAAAAACACAAAAAACAAAAAACAAAAAACTTCACCAGCTAGGGGCACCTGGGTGGCTCAGTGGGTTAAACCTCTGCCTTTGGCTTGGGTCATGATCCCAGTGTCCTGGGATCGAGCCCCGAGTCGGGCTCTCTGCTCTGCAGGGAGCCTGCTTCCTCCCCTCTCTCTCTCTGCTTGCCTCTCTGCCTACTTGTGATTTCTCTCTGTCAAATAAATAAAATCTTAAAAAAAAAAGTTAGTTTCCTGTTCTTTCACTCTTTCTCAGGATATTGGGAACAGTAAGCAAAATACTTTTGGAATAATGATATTTAAAAAATTACTGGGTTCAGTTCTAACTTTATCCCTTAATAGTTGAAAGAATGTAGGCAAGCCATAGAATTTCTTTACATGTTAGCTTTCTGTTTAACGAGAAAAACTAATATATGTTTATTTGGTCAGATGATAACCAATATTCTTGAAGAAATAAACAACTGAATCAGATAATCAATTCATTCAGTATTTTTTGAGCACTTACTTATGCTTGGTACTCTGATAAGAATTATAGATATAAAAAGAAAAAAAAATTGAACATGGTACTACCCTTCTGATACAAAAGATTTTTTTTTTTAAAGATAGGAAAAAAGGAACCAATTGTAATACATACCGCAATGTATAAATATACAAGTGGTTGAAACAGAAAATAATTGTGAAAAGGGGGCACTTAGGTGAAATAGTCATCAAGAACAGGCTCTTTAGGAAAGTTCCTTCTTATTATGAGATCTAGATAAGAGCTAGAAGAAAGCATAGTATGCTCAGGTGGAAAACAGGGCTTTGGACTGAGATTACTCTTTTCAGTTGAAACCTGGAAGAAGAGAAGGACTCAAAGAATGGACAAATTCAAATGTTTGGCCTTTTGTTAACCCTGATGCGATCAAGGCAACTGCCTCAGCCAAATTTGAAAAAAGCAGCAGATTTTGCCCTTTCAAGCAGTAAGATATGCCAATGCCACCCACTGGTATTTGATTTTCACCTTTTAACAAGGATGTCTTAGATTCTTTTATCATCAGTGGTTTCCAGAGACCTCTCACATTGTGTTCATTTTATTCACCAAATGGAAACCAACAATGTTGAGTGGGATCCAACTGATCTCTGGGAAGAGTAATATTGTGGATTCTGTCATAAAAGTTACAAATGCCAAGATTTTCTAGAAAATTAGGTTAGCTTTGTCCAGGCAATATCACGCAAGTCATGGTGCTGTTCTTCTTCTCTATTTTTTTTTTCATTTCAAATAATATATAAATATTTATGCAAGCAAACATTTTCATATTTTTTCCTTGATCCTCATCCCTATCGATTGGTTCACAAAAGGACAGAAGGGAGGTCCTTACGGAAAGTGTCTATTATACAATCTCACCAGTTCTGCTGCATGCTAACAGAAAAAGAAAGAATTTGGAATTCATCTTGGAAGGTTTCAGGTCCCCAGGTGTTCTGAGTCATCTTTTTCTGATTAGTGGAAAGACAGCATTTTAATAAGAGAGTCTCTGTAGATGCAGCATCTTTGCCATAGCCAGAGAGCTTGCCTTTGTTATGCCACCCTGCCCTGGGGAAAGGATTGAAGAATGGTCTCTTTTATAGGAAAAAAAAAAATGTATAGACGTTGCTCTTATCTCAAGAGTTCATAAAGCTCCAGGTGTTCCTTCAAAATTCAATCAAACATGAGGCATTAAAATATAAAGCCACATTTACATTATCATAACAAAATTATTTGCAGTGTTATATCCGTAGGTTCTATGAAGCCCAAAAGAAATATTTCTAGAATTTTCATGTCCATAAAATACAGTTTGTTCCTTGGTTCATTCATTCATTTAGTCATTCAACAAACATATTTTTGTGCCTACTGAGTGCCAGGCACTGTGCTGGGCACTGGGGATCCATTGAATGATGTGGACATGTTGAATGTCCTGGAGGAGGAGGCGGTTCTTAAATAACTCAATAAAATAATTATGGATTCTTTAAATCCTCTGAAGCAGCACAGAATTTTTGTGAGACTAGCTGAGAGTAAAGAATGGCTGTCAGAAAAATCATTCTCTAAGGAAAGGATATTTAAACACCTACACAAGGGATCAATAGGAACTTGTGAGGTAAATAGGAGTGGCACTGGGGACAGGGAAAGCATTTTTTATAAGCCCGGTGAATGACCAACTTTGTGCAGATGTCCCTGTGAAGAGAGAAAGTGCTTGGGAAATCCAAAAATTTGAAAGGAATATTTTGCAGAGGTCTGGTAAGCAAACAAATGATTGTCTGGAAGTAGGCTGAACCATAGAAGGCATACATGTTAAGGAATTTGTATCCTATCATAAGGGCAGTCGGAAGCCACTGAATATTTTTGAGTAGAGGAGCTACATATTTTGAAAATATGTTATCCGTTGTGGTTTTTTCGTTTGTTTTTATTTGAGAGGAGAGAGAGAGCAAGAGAGGGGGTAGGGGCAGAGGGAGAAGGAGAAGCAGGTTCCCCACAGAGCAGGGAGCCCCATGTAGGACTTGATCCCAGGGCCTGAGACCATGACCTGAGCCGAAGGCAGACACTCAACCGACTGAGCCACCCAGGCACCCTAATACGTTATACGTTTTAAAGAAAGATCACTCTGAGTGTTAGGTGAAGAGTACATGTGCATATGTGATCTGTGCTGGGAAAATATATATTATTACTGAAGTTTAATTACTTAACCATGTGGTAAAATGCCTTTGGTTAGAAGTCAGCTAAGTTAGCCTAGAATACAAGCTCTTCCATTACATAAGATACTTTAAAAATTGTAAATTTTTAAATAACACCAAGGAATGGGCATTCACTCTGAAAATTTTTAATGAAAACACGTTTCCTATATCAATCCCAAATAGGTCATTCATATAACAAATATGTAGCACTTAAAATGGTAAACACACATTTCACCTTGTTTTCTTCCCGTACATTTACACCAGCACTTCCCAAAGTGAGTTCCCAGTCCAGCAGCATCAGCATCAAGTGGGAACTTGATATAAATTAAATTCTCAGGCCCCTTTCCACACTTCCTGAATGAGCCCTTCAAGTGACAGTTTGAGAAATGCTAAAGTTGGAGAATAATCAATATATACAAATGATGTCCACAAGCAAATATTGTTGAATTTTCTAAGATAGAAAATTCTTATGTTTGCTTATAGTCTGTGAATTAATATACTTTTAACATTCATAGACATAAGTGCTAGAGGATTTCATATCTATTTAGGATAACTCATTCCACAGAATGAAACCATTCTTTAACTGAAACCCAGAGAGAGTAAAAGTCTTGCTCTGGTCATAAAGTATTTAAAGGAAAAGACATTGAGATCAGACAAACTTGGGTTTGAGTTTTTATCTGTCACATATCAAATGTATGACCTTTAATTTTTTCTGGACTCAGTTTCTTCACTAAAACTTAAAGTTAAAAAGAGAATTTATTTCATACTGGTGCTATGAGGATTAAATGAGATAATATTGATGAAGCATATTACCCACTATTTGTACGTAAGAAGTACTTGATAAATGATAGCAATTCATTGGTTCAAGGAAATTTATTTCCCTCATGTTTTCCTGTTTCTCTGAGTGGAATGTCTTAAAAATGCATATGCATGTTTGTTTTAGCCATGATTCTACTCTTTTTCAGAATAGCTGTCACTATATCAATGGTGTCTTGCACAACCGATGATAGCATGGAATTGTGTAAATATGTCATTACCACTATTGCTGTTGTTTTATCGATTCCAATGCTCAGAACTCTTGATGACTAGTTAAACTCTCATTTTTATGGAAGAGATCAAATGACAACATTTGGGGGGAATGATGACCAGGTCTCTATCTTTGTTGTCTTAAGTTTTTATACCATCTACTCCTTCGGTCTGGTAAGCTCATTCCCTTAATACTTGTATAGCTGGTTTCTTCTAATTATCTTTACTTCTACTTAAATATTCATTTCCTTGTAAAGGATTTTTCTGATCAACCATTCTTAAACAGCCACTATAGATATTCCTTATTCTTTTCTTTTCTTTCTTTTCCTTTTTTCCCCTTTCTTGCTTGTTTTGCTTTGCTGGTCTCCCCTATTAAAGAGTAAGGACCTTGAGAATTCAAAGGTATAATCGGAGTGTCTAAAATAAAAGGAGCTTAATAAATATTTGTTGAATGACTGGGCTGAGGTTGGAATGGGGGCTTAGCAAGATATTGATAAATGCACCACACAGTGAAGAAGTTGGTCTGGGTTATGGTTACTAGTGAGTCTCCAGCAAGAGTGATAAGAGCTTTTATTGAATGTTCCCTCTGTCACATATTATGGGAAACATTTTACATACCCAAAGCATTTAAACAGTCTTATAAAGCCATTAATTTCATTTTATAGGTAAAGAATCTAAGGCTTATGAAAGAGAAGTTTCCCAAATTTACAGAACCAAGAGGATGTAGATCCTCATCTTCAACTAAGATAGTCATCACCCCTCCAAGAGCCTATGCCATTGCATTCCAGTTCTCCCAAAATACCAAGAGCAGAAGTAATGATTAAGATGACTGGTGAAAGGGGAAGAGTTAAAAGTTTGTGCTGCAAATGAATAAGTCCTGTCCAGAATTATGAGACAGAAAACTGGTATCTGGGAAACTGTTTGATGCTCAGAGGGAGGTTTCAGTGTCATTACTAGTGGGCCTGATGTTCAAAGCTAGATCGTGTTTCTCTCCTATGGAACATAAAAAAAAACCTCAAAGAAATCAGCATTAGATAAGGTCATTCTGAGGCCATCATAAAGTAGCACAAAAACTTGGTCACTGTACAATTCACACAATACCAAACACCCCTTACTCTTGGCCAAATGAGGGATTGCTATTTCTTTACAATTAAAGATTTATCCTTATGCTAGTCCCCCTTATCAATAAATAGAATTTATTGAAATATTTAGTCAAAAATATTCTCCCACTTTAAAACAGACCATATCTAGAGCAAACCTGTACTTCCTTAGACAATCCCCCCAGATTAACCTATCAAAGCCCAAATCCTCTAATATGTTATTTCCAATATCATCTTAGATACCTTATGATTCCCCATATACTACATTTCCCTTGGTTACAATGAGGAATAAACCCACTTGTTCAACAATAGGCACATTTCTGGAGATCTTTGGCCAGAGGGGATTGACAATTATGATAGCTGATAGATGAATAGGAAGCTAAGGAAAGTGAGTTATTTTTATGTGTTTAGACACTTGGATAGTTTTGGAATATCTGCCTTTTTAAAGAGACTGTTCATTCTAAAATCCCACATCTCTTATGTTTTTGTCAGACTCTTTAAATAGGAATGTTAAGTTTTTCTTCTTGATCAAGAGTCACATTATCTGCTAATGAATATCAAACTATTTTCCAGATGGGTTTGGAAAGGCCATTTTAAGCCCTTTAGAGACCCTCCTGAAAACCAAGTGAAAGCTATGAAACTATACCTTCATCCCATATTAAATATATTTTTTTTGCCCTGAACATCTAAAAGAATTCTTGTTATTTTACTTTTGAAATTATTTAGTGCTGAGAATCTAATTTCATTTATGGTTGACTGATTTTTTTTTTAACAATTATTTCACAAATCTGAGAGATCATTCACTGTGAGAAACTGAATGTTTATGTTACTTTAAAATGTAGTGAAGATCTTATAAATACTAAATCTAGCAGTTAATGAAATTGACACAATAATATGTTTACTTACATGTTTATTCATTTTTTATTTTGTGGTTTAGATTTCAATTCAATAATTTTGCCTATTTTTCAGGTCTCAGATATTTTCCTATACCTTAGACTTCCTCTTTTTTTTTTTTTTTAAGATTTTATTTATTTATTTGACAGACACAGATTACAAGCAGGCTGAGAGGCAGGCAGAGAGAGAGGGGGAAGCAGGCTCCCTGCCAAGCAGAGAGCCCGATGCAGGGCTTGATCCCAGGACCCTGGGATCATGACCTGAGCTGAAGGCAGAGGCTTTAACCTACTGAGCCATCCAGGCGTCCCTAGACCTCTTTTTTATCTAATGGTTAAAATGACCCTTTGTCTAGGTACACTTTAGATAGTTCCTGCTGTTTGTCCTTAGAGATCTTTGGCCAGAGGGGATTATGTGACAATTATTTAGCTACTTTATTCATTCACTCATCCATTCATTTATATTTAAAACCTCAAATGTTAGAAAAGTTATAAGTAGAATATAAGATATATTTTTGATCCTGAATAATTTTGAGATCAAATGTTCAACTTGATGTACTATCACTCCATCATTCTTTCAATGGTATTAACTACAAACCATACAAAACCTACATAATCCCAATATACCCATCAACCTCAGGAGATTAACACTGATAAATTACTACCATCTATTCCTTAGATCCCATTCGAGTTTTTCCAGTGTCCCAATAGAGACGTCGGTAGCACAATCATTCAGTCCAGAATCATGCATTGCCTTTTGTTAGGTCTCTTTTGTCTCCTTTAGTTTAAACTAGCTTCTAGGTCTTTCATTAATTTTTATGAATTTGCATTTTTAGAAATTACAGGCCAGTTGTTCTGTGGTATTTCTTTTGATTTGTGGCTATGTGATGCTTCCTACTTAACAATATTAAGTCTACCTCTTTGTGAAGAGTAGCACAGAAGTGACACTATGTTGTAATGTAATGTATCAGGTAACACACAGACTCAAGTTGTCCCATAACTGATGATGTACACTTCAATTATGTGACTAAGATGTTGTGTGCCAGGCTTTTTCATTATAAAAGCTATAATTTATCCACTGTTAAATCACTCTATATTTGTTTTATTATGTATTTTGTAGGAAGCTACTTTAAAACTCTATAACTATTTCACTCCTTATTATAATTACTGTCAGTTTGTCTATTAAAACCATGAATTCATAGATACCTCCAATTCCAATTCAATACCATAGAGTTTGTGACACTTTTACGCTTTCATATTTGTAATTCCATTCTCTAACAGTGAGAACCCTGGCTCCTATTATCCTTAATATGTATATTTATTCAGTCAATCACCCTGTATTTAACCTTCTCCAATCATTTTTACTGTCTCTGACTGGCCTAGATGGTCTCCTAACCCTCTGTGAGTTCTGTATCTTCATGTTGCATAGAACTCCTGTATGAACAGCCTCCTTCCCCTGTTCAATAGCCTACTCTGTCTCAACAAATGGCTTTAAAGCTAATTTGTCTTAGAATGATAACTTCAGGAATGAAAGGGGGGAAACAGGACTGAAGAGAAAAAAAATAATTTTCTCTTTCTAAGGAAAGTCATGAAGAAGGCCTATCTGTCATGTTTGTGTTTACATCAACAGGAAGCTTTCTTTTCTAGAATTTTCTTACTCCTTTCTTGCTCCCCTCCCCCACAATTAAATTAATGGTCAGGCATGCATACTACCTCATCAAAGTGTCCTTACTTCATTAGAGGCTTCTGATATTTTACATGTATATCAATAAATTACAACTACATATGCACCTAACTAATAATGGTTTATGTTATTATATTTTATACCTCTTTATTCACTGGGGGAGGGCCTTATTTATAGAGTTACAACTCACAGATATACCATACTCAGTTTTAATGTATTCCAGAGAGAATATGATACTTCTTATCATATAATGAATTTTGTGAATGATTTAATTAGAGTAGATTTAAATTATCTTTATAAGAAAGTCACTTTAATTACTTATATTATATCCCTTCTTAAATAGGAGACGATGGGAGGCTTTAAGCTTGGGCAATGCAAACTGTCACTAAGCTTTTATTATCTTTATAATAACTTGTTATCTCTATGTTCTCATAGGAGTATGTCTTCTAACTTGTGTATTGTGATGAGTTAAGAGACTGAGACCTTCTTTTGCACAGAAAAAGAAACTATCAACGAAACAAAAAGGCAAACTGGTGAAAACAAGACGATATTTGCAAATGATGTTAATGAGATAATATCCATAACACATAAAGAACTTATATAACTCAACACCAAAAACAAACAATCTGATTAAAAATGAGCAGAGGACCTAAAGAGACATATTTTCCAAAGAAGACATACAAGTATCCAACAGACTCATGAAAAGATGCTAAATATTACTAATCATCAGGAATATCCTAAGCAAAACCACAATGAGACATCACCTCACATAAGTCAAATGTCTAGTACCAAAAAGACAAGAAATAACAAGTGTTTGTGAGGATGTGGGATAAAAGGGAACCCTCATATACTGCTGGATGAGAATGTAAATTGGTGCAGCTACTGAGGAAAACAGTTTGGATATTCCTAAAAAATTTAAAAATAGAATTACCGTATGATCCAAGAAATTTACCCAAAGAAAACAAAAACTCTATTCCAAACAGACATCTGCATCTCTATGTTTATTGCAGCATTATTTATAATAGTCAAGATATGGAAGCAACTGAATTGTCCACTGAGAAATGAATGGATAACGACAATGTGATATATTCTTACAATGGAACATTGCTCAGCAATGAAAAAGAATGAGATCTTACCTTTTGTAACAGCATGGATGGACCTAGAGGGTATTATGCTAAATGAAATAAGTCAAACAGAAAAAGACAAATAATATATGACTTCACTCACTTGTGGAATATACAAAACAAATTAACCACCAAAAAGCAAACTCTTAAATATATAGAACAAACCGGTGGTTGCCAAAGGGCAGGTGGTTGGGAAGGATGAGCTAAAGGAGAATGAAAGGTATGAACTTCTAGTTATAAAACAAGTAAGTCACAGGACTGAAAAGTACAGCATGGGGAGTATAGTCAATAAGGTTGTATGGTGATAGATGTTAACTATACTCATTGTGGTGAGCACTGAGTATAGAATTGTTGAGTCAGTGTATTGTACACAAGAAACTGATTAAATATTGTATATTAATTATACTTCAACATTTTAAAAAAGAGGTGGAAAGGGGGCATGCCTGAGTAGCTTTGTTGTTTAAGCATCCAACTTCATTTTCACTCAGGTCATGATCTCAAGGTTGTGATGGAGCCCCATCTTGGGCTCTGCTAGCATGGAACCTGCTTAAGATTCTCTATCTCCCTCTCCCTTTGCCCCTTCACCACAACTTGTGCTCACACACACATACTCATTCTCTCAAAAGAAAAAAAAAGAGAGAGAGAGAGAGAGAGAGGTGGAAAGGAAAGGAAAATAAAATTGCATGTGATACTGGAAAAAAAAAAAAAGGTTGAGAGCTTAACAAATATTCATAAAATATTAATAGTGTATTTACTCTTTGAACTCAATCCACTGTTAAGTTTAAATACAGTTCAAATATTGTATGGCATGTCTTATGATTATTGTACTAAGTTACATAGTGTCTATAAATGCCTACCTAGTAGATGTGAGTACTCACCAAATTGGAGTATTTTCATTATTAGCATTATCAATCTCACTACTGAAGGTAGAATTGAGGATGACAGAACTTAGATTTATTGAATTATAGTTGTTTTCTTCTCTTCAGTTCATTGTTACCCTGAGTTTAACAATGTCCATGTCTTATAATACTGCAGTGACATATATAATAAGTAAGCTATAGAAATAACCAATATATTATCTTTAACAGAAAAGACACTAAAGCTTACAGTTTTTTGTCAGGAGAAACTTTCCTGTGTCTCTTGGATTACTGTGAAGAATTGACAGCTTCCTTTCCAGACTATCTTTTCAAGTGTATCCGTACAGCAAATAGCATTGGAAGAAGCTATCTCCTTGTAGAGCAGAGGACAGATTTATTTCCAGATGAGGATAATAAAAATAATGTCTTCTTTATGGCAAAAGTTGGGAAGTTTGTCAGCAACGCATTCATATGATGGGGATTTCCTAAACTTGGTTTCTCAGCAGTGACACATACACCCTGTACACACTGCATCCATCTGGGAACTAGATCATGGAATCACATTCATGGAACTAGAGAGATGGGGGCAAAGGGAACTAATGCCAATACTGAAATTCATACTTCTGCTTGCCTCTGGAGTCTTCTGTCCTCTGTCATAATCTACAAAAATGTGACAGGCTTACTTGTTAAATTTCAAGGAGGGTAAAAAATCTAATATCCTTCACAGTTATCAACTCTTTTTAATACTATTTTTGGTCTCTGGTCCCATTCTCAATTCTCACACTGTAAATTTATGAATTTTGTTGTACACAATCATGGAAAAATATCTTTAGACACTTTGCTTTGATTTTTCAAAGATTAATCTAATAAACCAATAATCCAGTTGATAGATATCCGAGGCAACCATTATGAATCTGGTATGATTCAAGGCGAAACATGCATAAATAATGTCAGAGAGAGAGAGAGAGGAAAAACTCCTTTTAAGTCAGGATTCTTGTAGCCTCTCTACATTTTTGGCAGCTTTGCTCCTCCTCATAATGTTGAGATGATTAACGGCCCATTCTAGATGCCTCATGTGCTTGCTTTACAGGAATGCTTATGGTAGCTAAATAGCCACATTTCTAGGAGACTCACATTTTTCAATAAGCTCTGTAGAGTCCAATAGCAAACCTTCTTCAGAACTTCCAGGTTCATCTTAATCTGTAATTAAGAACTGTAATGCCACCTTCAGAAGAAGGTTTCCCCCTTCTATCAAGATCAGAGAATTTATAACCCATAGTTCCTATTAGAGACCCTATGATTCTATGATTTCTATTGAGTGAAAGGACAGGTCATCATGAACTTAAGGATGTTTTAATAAAATATTATAACCAGACATGGGCCCTCAAAACATAGACTCACTTCATTAACACAAGACCTTTGATAGACTAATTCCTAGCTTCTAAAATTCTTAATAACGTAATTATTCTGGTGCCTCTCAGGGACAAGTGAAAAATATAACTACACAATGATTTTTATGAAGGCATACTCACTGACAAAATGGAATTTTATTGCTTTAATGAAGACAAAGAATAGCATTTGGTTTCATTGATCTTGATGGGTCACATGCTTTAAATCCCCAGGAGTGCAGTCCCACACCCTTGGCAAGAGGGATTTCTTTCCAAAATTATAGGCTGCCCTTGGTGAGGTGATGGCTAACACTCACTTCGTGATTGAACAAATTTGTATTGAACTCTTTCTGCATGCCTAATATTGTGCTGAGCCCTGAGGGCCATAGTGGTGTACAGATTCATACGTTGTTTTCACTGAGTTCACAGTTGGATAAACTAACAATTACCAACTGTAAAACTCTAATTTGGTAAGAGCTATACATGACAAGGATGTACAATATGAAACGAAAGAGCAAGGTTATTAAAAGGATTTTTGTCATGTGTCAAAGAGCTCACGTTCTATCCATATCCCTCCTTAACCAATTCCAGCATTCTTCTTCCTCTGAAAAAATGGAATAATAACACCTTCCACTTAGGGTGGTAATGGATCTTTACAGAATAGATGCCAAATAGATTTTGATTTCTTTTCCTTTTCCTTATGAGTGCAAGAAGGATAATGTCCAAAGTGTCTTCTCTAATGTTATGAGTCTATTTGAAGATAACACAGAGAAATGATACATTGTCAAATAAGACCTATTAAGAAGTTAATGTAGCAGAGGCCTGATACACGTGAGGTCTGCTATTAATTAGAAATCAGCAACAACTTTAATGGGTTGAAGTGACAAAATAAGAAGGAATATGGGGGGAAATATTACAATGTCAAGTTTTACATAATCTGTAAAGTTTCTTCTCCTGGGTCCAGGTAATACTGGGACATTTCTTGCCTTTTATGACATGAAGGACACCATTTAGTTCATAAAATATTTTAAGATTTTTGAATCAAAAAAGTTTTTTCTTGCTTTCCTCACCTGTATGTCACTAAGCAGGGGAAGTGAAAGAACATGGCTACTGGAGGAAGGTGGTTCTGGTCTGGGAGAATGTAACTTGTAGTCTCTGTCACTATTCTGCCTCTTCATGCCTTAGGTTAGGAATAGCCCCTTCTACATCTTGTACTTAAAACTTGCCTGGGGATGCCACCGTTTTCTAGAATTTCACAGCTGGATCTCAGCCAGTTTCACTGGATGTCAGTAAATGACAAAAATAAGTCTCTTACTTTTCTTGTTCGTAGTTGCTGTGCTTCAGCTCTCTTTCCTCGGGCTCTAAGACCATCCATTCTATGTACATGCCCAGTACAAAAGATTAATGGTGGAGCAGCTCTCCAACCAGCGAGGCTGACTCCATTCTGGACTTGGGACACGACTCATCTTTCTCTTCTAGGACCAAGGAGTATTGTGTGTGATGGTAAAGAGGTTGCCCATGAGCCAGATGCAGTTTGAGGTCTGGAGGGTTCCTGTGTATTAAGCTATCCATGAATCTCCCCTGAATGCCCCAGTCCCTGGTGATCTCCCTTCCGGCAAACTTATCAAGGTTGTCTCTTCATCTTCCTTTGCATATAATTATATGATTTGGGGATAATTTTTAATAAGCTAACTACAGAATAAAATAAAAAGCTTTAGACTGACAATTCAGAGTCTTAAAAAAATGTCTGACTTCAACTTACCCTTCAAATTTGTCCACAATCTCCAATCCTCTCACTTCAAGGCCCAATAACCCTTTATATTCTTCACATTGTATGTCTTATTCTTAATTCCCGACCATCTACTTTCAGCATGGCGCCAAAGTGCTTTTTAACAAATTACAAGCCATACCATGTCACTCCTCTGTGCAAACCCTCTAATAGCTTTCTTTGCCACTCAGAAAAACCCCCATTACCTTTATCATAGCTCAGGGGGCCCTTTGCGATCAGCCCCATCCTTTACCCTCTCCAAGACTTCACTTTTACCTTCCTACACTAACCACACTGGCTTTTTTTTTTTTTTTTCTCAATATACTAAATATATTTCTTCCTCAGGTTCTTTCCATTTGTTGATGTTTGGACTGGGTTTTGTTTGTTTGTTTTTAGTATCAACCTTACTCTTATTCATTTCAATTCCTTCTGGTCTCAACTCAAAATGTTGCCTGATGGAACAGTTTTCATTAACAAGCCATCTAAACTACTATGCTCCATTCTGCCTCCCACCACTTACCACCTTCTAGCTCCTTGCCCTCTTTTATCTTTCTCGTGACACTTAGCACTATCTTATACAATATATATTTTGTAATTTGTGTACATGCATATTTAGCTTCTCTTTAAAGCCAAGAAGTTTGAGACCAGGAACAGTGTCTTACTCATTTTTCTATTTCTATCTCTAGCATAAAATAATATACTTGGCAGATAGTTTGGCCCTGATGTAATCTTCTGGAATGATTACATAAATGAATAAATAAATGTCAAATGTTTTCCTTTCCCATTCATTTCCTTAGACATTTCATTCTCCATGCATGCCACTCTCTCTCCTTTTTACTCGATTAGTGACCTTTTCTTCTAATTTTGCCCAAGTCCCATGTTTTCTGCATTACCTATAATAAAATAATATTATGCATTGTGAGCTTTCCCTTCTATGAGTTCTTACAGAAAGAATTTTGAATGTCAAATGTATTTGGAAATTATGAAACAATATTATTTTCCTAAAAGTAAATTCCAAGATTTTTGAAGCCAAGTATTCTGTTTTTTTTTTGTACCTCCACTTTCTTCTTTGCTTCTAAAATTTGAGAATATTTTATTGAATTTGATTATTTCCACATACACTCATAAGATCTACAACCCTAATTAGTCATTCCCAAAATAGTACTTTAGATATTATCAGCCACGGATTATTCTATCTTAGGCACAATGAACTTTGTGTCTATCTGTGTATGAACATAGCATATTCAACATAAAATAATCAATTAATACATGTGGTTATTCTGGTCCTTGATCAGTTGCAATGACTACAGAATTCAGACAGACTGGAATTTAAATAACTGAAAGGTTTTCTTAGGCCTGAACCATTTGTAGTAATGATCTAGGCAACTCTATAAACTTGAAGTAACTTCTAAATCATTACAGAAAGATTATAGTTACCATAATGCCACTATGGATTTTTAAAATATTTTCTTTAAAGAGCAATAATTTTTATTTGAAAACATTAATGTAACCTCTTTCTAGTCCAAATTACCATTACATTTCAATAACTTCTCTTTGTTTTTTATTATTACCCATTTTAGTTCATATTAGTGTAAAAATCTGTTGTGTTTCATATTGAAAATTCTTCAATTGAAGGCCTAAATCTTGAAGGTGGAACATAAGGAAAACAATAGGGTAGTTGTACAAATTAAATGAAAAATTTATATAAAACATTCAGGTTCTGATATATAGTGGAAATTTAATAAAAATGAGCTATTCTTAATACTATTATTTATCATCAATAAAAATGGTGTGCTAAATAGATATCTATAGATATAGGATGGATGGATGGATGGGTGGATGGGTGGATGGTTGGATGGAATTGATGGGGTAGATCCAAAATAGAAGACTTCTCATGCCAGCTTTTAAAAATTCAGTATTCCTATGGAGGAGATGCAGATAAACATACATGTGTTTTTGTTTTTGTTCATCCTATTAGGTCTTGTATAGATGATGCATGGTTGATGAAGAGTTTGTAAAGATTGACTGAGCAATGGACAGGGATTTATAATAATTGAGCCCTTGTGAACATGTCATATATCTTTTAATCTTCATAGTGGTTCTATTCAGTAGAACGGGTTTTTTAAATTTTCAATTATAAATGAAGATTCTGGTGGTTTAGGGACATGAAAATGATTTGCCTAAGGTTTCATTTAAGTGGAAAAGATAAGACTGTCTCTAGCACTCTTTCTACTTCATCTTAATGCTTCTCATTAAGCTCTGCCAAAGGGTGGTTTGCTTTCTTGAATCATTTTCAAACTGGTTAAGTTTTGTGTGAAACACATGGTTTAAAACATAGGGCATATCTTGGTTTTCTCTGGGAGTTTGGACTAAGGTAACTTTCTAATCTGTTAAGTCCTTATATTAAGGTATAGTAAGTGCTAGAGACTGAATGTTTGTATCACCCCAAAATTCATAAGTTGAAATACAAATTTCAATGTGACTATACTTGGAAGTGAGGCCTTTAGGAGGTGCTTAGGTCATCAGTGAGGAGCTCTCATGAATGCCATTAGTGCTCTCAAAAAGGAGACCAGAGAGTTTCCTTGTTCCTCCTCTATTGTGAGGACACAAAGAAAAGATAGCATTCTCTTTGTCTTTGTTTTTATTATTACCCATTATAGTTCACTTATGACCAGTACCAAGTCCTTCACTTATGAAGGAACAGGAAGCAGTCCTTCATCAGATACGAAATCTTTCAATGCCTTGATTTTGGACTTCTCAGCCTCCAGAATTGTGAGAAATAAAGGTATGTTGTTTGTAAGCCACCCAGTTCATGGTATTGTGTTATAGCAGCTTGAACTAAGACAGGGATGTGAAAGAATTAGACCCATTTGTGAAAAGCCCTTGAAAATATCCGGTAGGCAAGAATAACTATACTGTGGACAATTCATTTTAATTTGTATTATAAATATTCAAACAATTTGCCCTTCACTGACATATTCTGATCTTGGTGTTGGTCATACCTTAACAGAGAAAAAAGATTATAATTTTTAAATGTCAAAATGACAAGTCAGGTTTATTGTACTTTTTTCTATTAACTCTACACTGTATGTTTACTCTATGAGATGAAATCCAAGTTTGTTTTATAATACTTAAAACCAAACATCTAAATGAATTTGGTCATGAAAATTTCATCATTCTTCTTAAGGGTCAGAAATAATTTGCTATAGGCTTTACCTCAGATAAACTGCTTCTAGAAACACTAACCTGACCATGGAGATGCAAACCTATCACAGTTTTTTAAAGTGTTAAAACATTGACTTTTGTCATAACAACAACAAAATATTTTGATAGGAACGTGGGTTACTTCATTTAACTCTTCACAGTAAGTCTGGGAGAAAAGAACTATATAATCCATATGTGAAACACAGGACTTTGTAAGCCATTTCCATATGAGACAACTAAGACTTAAAGGGGTCAAATACACGAGCAAGGTCATACAATGTGGGTAGGGGAGCTCTGTATCCCATCTCTAGTGCATCAAAAACCATGTTCTTAAATAACTGTGTTTCACATTAATAGGTAAGGGAAGAAAGCAACATAGTACTTATATACCAGAACCTGGGAGGATTAGAAACCACTATTTTCAAGGATATCAAATAACGTGAACTAAACCGAAGGTAGGAGAATAATTGAAGATAAGAGAAAACAGATTCATTTGCTTCCAAATCTGTTATAAATTAGTAGCTTCTTTGGGAGAATTACCCCTTTCTTTTTTTCATTAAATATAAAATACAATTAAGCACATATCAAGAATGATAATATATAATGCTTAGCCATGTAGCAAATTAGTGACTTCTCCACATTTTTAGGATCATATTATAGTACAATTTGGAAGAAGATGATAAGATAACTGTATAACATATTTTTGTTTTATTAATGGTTCTCGCTGCTTCTTTGTGACCCTGTTTTGATTTGTGGGCTTCTTAGCAGGGATAGTCATAGCAGCTGGATTATGGACACTTAGGGCCCAGATTTTCTACTTTACACTGTGAGGGGTGACCCACGCTATACTCTCTTACTAAAATTGTGGGGACTGAAAGTAGCATTGTGGAACAAGTTAACTATTTCACAGGCAATACATTAAAATAAATGATTTCCTTAGCTGAGTAGTTATACATTTCCTACTCATTATTACTTCACTAAATGCCACAGCCGAATAGAGGATAGGTGAAATCATGATTACCTGTATTTAAAGGAAGGAGAACAAGAAGCAGAGGGACATTAAAAAGGAATTATGCGATCAAGCATCTGTCTTTAACCTAGGAATGTTATTATGACTCAGATGGTATTATCTATACTCATGTAAATCTTATTCAGAGAAAAATGCACTCAAATTCCAAAAGAAAGATTTACTTCATACAGAATGTGGAACTTCAGGACCCCGAGGAATGGGAGGATAGTGGGGGATATGAAGGAACTCTGTAGCTCTCTTAAGTTATTTAATTCTTGAGGGCAAGTTATTGGATGGAATCAGACATCACCAACTGAAATGTGAGGGAATCCAGGCAGGAACATAAGTGAGCAAAAGCAGAGTGGTAAGGGCAGCTGACATTCAGCCTTGGCCAACAGCAGCCATGCAGAAACAGGCCAAGGGCAGGAGACTTTTAATTCGATGAGAGAAACCACAAATCTATAGTTTTATATCAGAAACTAATTTGACACAAACCAAGAGCAGAAACAGACATACAAATACAGAGAACTGATGGTTTCCAGAGGGGAAAGTAGTGAGGATGGGCACAATGAGGGAAGTGGAGAGGGAGGTACAGGCTTTGAACTATGAAATAAATAAATCACAGGGATAAAAGGCACAGCAATGATATTTTAATTGTGTTGTAAGTGGCAGATTGGGAGCTACACTGTGGTGAGCATAGCCTGATGCAGAGAGTTGTCAAATCACTATGGTATATATCAGACACTAATGTAACATTGTACACCAAATATATTTCAATTTCACTTTTTAAAAAGAGTCAATTTGAAATTTTTGAATTACTTAAAGGAAGGAAGAGAGATTTGTGGGCTAAATATCATGGGTCCAGATCACCAGTCTACTCCATTGACCTCTAGGCATGATAAATACTAAAAGAACCTTCTAATCATTGGGGTTCTAGCATATCACCACATACTTATATCACAGCAGGGGAACATCTTTCCCTTTGCCTTGTCCTGAGTTTGGTAATAACATCCGTATCATAGTCAACATGGAAAGTAGAGAATACATAGAAATTGTCTCCATTTTCTGAAGACATAGTTTTCAAAAACAAATTATTGTTTGTTCAAAATCCAAGAGTCATAATTATTATTCCTAGGATATCCCATTAAACTAAGACTCTGATTTATCAACAAAAATAAATATGATTTGGAATAAAATGTATATTGGCTTTCTGTGGAAGGGAAGGCATTTTATTTAAATTTATTCTTTCCTGGGATAAAGCTAATGAGTAGAGCTGATGGTTACAATACAGAGCATTGTGACTAGAATCTGAAGTCACAATCAGCACGTTTGTTACCCAAGACTGCCTTCACCCAACCCACTTATTTTCTTGTTATTATAAATCATGTAATAAGTCCTGGATTTTATTTATCTTGCTATACCTAATTAAAATTGGGACAAAGTAAAATTTGAATAAATTTTAAGAATATTTGATTGATAAGGTATATATATATTTTTATAAGATTTCCTTTATTTGAGAGAGACCAAGTGAGAGTATGTAAGTGCATGAGCAGGGAGAGGGCAGAGAGAGTGAAAGAATCTCACGCAGACTCCATGTTGCACATGGAGCTGGGGATGGATCTCAGGACCCTAAGATCATGACCTGAACCAAAATCAAGAGTCAGGTGCTTAAATAACAGAGCCACTCAAGTCCCCTGACTGATAGGATATTTATAAGAATTAAATGAAACAAAGAAAATCTTACTGAATCCCTGCTGAGTGCTCTTCTCTCAAAAGGAGGCAGTCATATTTTAATTACCATATTAACAAAATTGTCCATGTATTTTTACTTATGGGCTTGATTCTAATCATTTAGTTTAATTTAAAAATCAGATTTTGGAAGGATTATATGTGTTTCCCATAGCTACTAACTACTGTGATGCCGGAAAATTGATGAATTTTTACTACTATTTGTCTGGCTAATTTTGGTTTATGCTGTGGAGGAATACAATCCATATTTGATATGCTGTTAATAATATAAATTTTAAAATGCTGATGACACACAATTTTTATTTAGTATGCTCTTCATAAATACATTGACTATAAAACAGCACTGAAACTTGCTTAACAGTTGCAGAATAGTAAGTAACTTAATGTATACACAGACTCTGAACCCCATAAAGAAAGGGGCCTTATTTTAGTCACTGAATAGCTAGCACTTAGGACACAATAGGCCACACCTTGATTTAATGAGCGTTTAAGAACACAAGAAGTGTGACTTCTTTTGTCGTCATCTAATCACTTTCTTTGATGTATAGATATTTTAAGAAACTATAAAACTGATAAGGCTATTTTATAAATTAAATTGTATTTAATCACAGTGCTAGCAGACAGTGGATACTGATTTGACTATTTTTATGCAACACTTGCCTATGTGACTGATGTCATCAGAATACTGGGGCTATCCTTGGTAATGATAATGATGAAAAAGCTGAGAAAAAAAGCAGCTCATGACATTCAGAAGTTGGCCTGACACTCACAGCTATGCCATCTCATTCTATTAAATACAAACCATCCCCCAAAATACCATCTGCAGCCAAGGTTATTTTGGAACTATAATCAAATAAGGTTAAATACTACTACTTAATAGTTTTGTCTAATCACAAGCAAAAACAATATCAATAGGCGACCCATAAATAAATGAGTGACTGCTACCTCTTTACTAACTACAACTTTGTTCTCATTCTCAGTGGATAATATTTATTGAGATATGTAACCATAGAATTCTTTTCCCTTTCTGGCAGCATCTAGAGAAAACTGTGACTTCTTTAGACCTACCTCCAATTACCAAACCAAAACCCAAACCCATATGGGCTCTTTTTAACATCTTCTTAATACAGTTCTCCATGTTTTCCAGTGATACGTGGTCTGTCACGCTGCAGCAACTAATAAACCCAGCTTGCTCAACTACAGATAGGTTCCTAGAGTTGTTTGGCTAGAAAGTACTGACGATACGAACAGCAGCTACAACAGTAATAATCCATCATTCACTTTACTGTAGCCACAATGCTAACTCCTTGGAATGTGACACACACACTCAGAACATTTGCTTTGCTGCTCCTTCTGCCTGGGTGACTATTAACTAGACATCTGCATGACTTCTCTCCAATTTCTTCCATATCTGATAAAAATGACTGCTGAATAATAAGCAGTTTCAAAACTCAGAGGTTTAAACAGCAAGATTGTACTCTTACTCATGAATGCGTGGACTGTTTGGGAGTCAAATAAACTAGGCTGCTTGTCTGATGAACTCGGGTTCAAGCTGAAGGCCCAGCAGGACTTGGCTTCTCACTGTGGGTTGAGGTCATGTTTGTACATTTATTTCATTCTGTGGCACCAGGTGAAGGGACAAAAGCTACCCATAAGGAATGCTGTCAAGCAAATGGCAGAGACACAAAACAGTATGCCTCACTGCACAAGCACATTTTATGCCTTTGTTTTTTCCATATCTGCTAACATCCCACTGACCAAAGCAAGCTATGTCACTGAGTCTGAAGTCAAGAAGCATGCCGGTGAACTCCTGTGTTAGTGGTAGTTACATGCAAAGTTATATGACAAAGGATATGGATATAAAGATGGTGAAGAACTGGGACCAGTAATTCCATCTACCTCAAGATCTCTCCATAAATGTCATTGTTAGAGGGAGACTTTCCTAAATTATCCTGTCTAAAGTCACAACCTCTCCTCCCCTACTGCTTCCTTCTATCAAGTTTTATTTTTATTTAAAGTACTTACCCAGTCTGTTTTTTGTGCATAAAAGAGTATGTCTGACAGGATGTTTTTATTATAGGATTTGCACTTCACCTCTATACTCACACAAATATATACTCTAAGGAGTGGAGAACTTAGTCTGGTTTGTTTATTGCTGTATCCTCAATACTTAGAATGCTCATGTACTGATTAATAATGAGGACACTGGGATCCTACTGCCAACAGTAGATCCTATGAAGATAGAAACATCTATGACTCAATTCTGACTCTTCAGCAGGTAGACAATCCTATTCCTTTCCTGGCCAAAAGTGGAGATGATAATTGGGATTCTATAAAATGATATTTATCAAGCTAAATGTGAAATGGATTATGTTAAAAGATTATATCCTGATGAATTATCATTCAGTTGAAATGTGTATTTTAAGCTGGTAGGGAGAGAAAGGTTTAGTGGTATTTATTAATTAAAAGATAGCTTGTATTTTATCTAAATTGACTTTTTCCTATTTAGAAATTATCATACAGAAACAATAGAGGATTGACTTAAATCTACCAGAGGACTAGAGTAAATAAATAAACATACATTTTCAATATAACCATCTAAGAACTTTGCTATACATAACATTGTTTATTCTGTTTTTTTTTTTCTTATAGTGTTCAACAATTTTTCTCTTTTTACTAACTATAAAAGCCATTTGTTTCTGGAGACTTCATCAAAAAATAATTATGACTCACATGCTTACACACCTTGGAATGTGAACAAGCATGGTGAACTGGATGACTCATTTTTTCCCCCTTAAATTTGTTGAAATATTTTTCTAAATATAGTAAGGATTCAGATCTAGCTACACTGAAGAAGTTGCAGTAATATTTTGTAGTCAAGCTAAAAAATTATAAATTTATTATTAAACCCTTAATTAGGTTTAAAAAAGATAATAACTATAATAAAGGTGGGCAATTTATTTTTTAAAAGCCCAATGAGGGTGCACCTGAGTGGCTCAGTTGGTTAAATGTCTGACACTTGAGTTTTGCTCAGGTTATAATCTCAGTGTCCTGGGTTAGAGTCCTGGGATTAATTCCCACATCATTTCTGCACTCTGCAGAGAATCTGCTTGGCATTCTCTCTCCCCATTTCCCTCTGCCCCTCCCTCCACTCATGCTTTCATTCTCTCTCTCTTTCAAATACATAAATAAATCTTTTAAAAAACAATTAGTATCATATGTGAATTCATATATTGAAACTATTTTGGAACTGAAATTTTGATAATATGTCAGAAAAAAGACTAGATGCATTTTAAGAAAAAACACTTGATCATAAATGGCTCTTTTTAATCGTGTGCAATGCTAAACATCCATAATCTTGAAAATATACTCATATAATATAAATAAGAGAGAGGTTTATAATTCCATTTTTAGATCCAGATTTCTTAGTACCAAGAAATTTCTAAAATTGACTTTGGATTGTGTAGAAGTTATTGAAATATAAGATCAGAGTTGGAAGGATTTTTAACAATCAATTCATTGAACTGTTTCAAAACCTCCATTACAGAATCTATCTCAGTTGTCCATCCATCTTCTCTTTGAGTACTCTAAGGATGGTGATCTCATTGTTACCCAAGATACTATATGCTAGTATAGTGATAGTCTCATTTATAAAAAGAGCCTTCTTATGTTATTCCCCTGGGAAGTGAGAATACATAAAATGCAAGAAATTCTCCTCTATAGCAAAAGTATATAACCAAAATCAAGACTTAGTTTCCAAAACTTGACCTTCAAAAGTCTTCTTAGGGCATTTAACTACAAATATTTGAAAAATTTTACTCCAGAATTTTTTAAATAATAGATTTAACCCCCTTTGTAAAACTGTAGAAACAAGATTCAGATGAAAAAATATACATGTTGGGAAAATTATGATCAATAAAAAGAGCTTAGACTAGAATCTAAAATTTTAAACCATAGATGAGGACTCTAATTCAGCTCCCATTTTGTTTATTTATTTATTTATTTATTTATTTATTTATTTAAAAAAGATTTTATTTATTTGACAGACAGAGATCACAAGTAGGCAGAGAGGCAGGCAGAGAGAGAGGAGTTAGCAGGCTCCCCGCAGAGCAGAGAGCCCCATGCGGGGCTCAATCCCAGGACTCTGGGATCATGACCTGAGCCGAAGGCAGAGGCTTTAACCCACTGAGCCAGCCAGGTGCCCCTCAGCTCCCATTTTAAAGGAGAATCCTTATTTGGGTGTCTATCTATAAACTGAAGTATATATTTCATGAGGTAGATAAATGAAGGATAATCATTTTATTCATGTCATTCATTCATATAATACAGAGCATTTATTAGGTGCCAAATCCTGTGTTAGGCACTTAATAGCTCATGGATACATAAGTTTTTACAAAATCATTATGGAAGTACAGCAACAGAGACCTATATACTATGATCTTGTTACCAACCTAGTCAAAGAAACAGGTACAAAGTTGACATTTACTAATAGGCAATGTTTATGCTTGTTTTGGCATCTCTGATAGAGAATGAGGTTCACTTGTTTGTGCAATAAATTGCTAAAGACAGTGGTATGGAAAATAACTGCACAGCCAAGTGAAGCCCTGAGGATTGAACCATAGCACTAGGTTCTACTCAACTGAGATAATGAGCACAGACTCCAGCATTCTTGCTAAAACCTGTCATTTTCATCTACTTAAGTGTAAACCGGACACTGAAAAATGTAAACCGGGTCTGAAAAATGTACCTCACTGTAATCTGCAGGTACTAATATTTGCCAAATTTAGAGGTATGAAAGGAGATGGATAGCCCATTGCTTTTCGCCTCTTGCATGAATTTATTTTGCTTAATATGATATTATCTATTACTGTATTGGGAGATACAAATTTAGGTGGCAAATATTTATAATGGCCATCATTTTTCCTTTAAACTTATTGGAAATAAAAAACAGATCATATGAAACTCTAATGAAATTCCAATTCCAGAAGAACCAAAAAGGAAATATCTTGCTTGAACATTGGCTCTTTATTACTTTGAAAGGGAAAGAGATTTTAAATTTATTTGAAATAGGGATCTTCCAAAAATCTTTTCCTACATGAAACTATTCCTGTTAATAATTTGTGCTACATGATGGCTATTTGAAGATTAATTGACTATGCAGAAATCATGTGTTTGGGGTCCCTGGAACTATCTGACATTTATAGTTGTATCAATTATTTAATACATTGGTATATAATCTGTGTTAAGGTAATACCCTTAGATACCAGGAAGAGATGAATAATTATGTAAATGTATTGTTCCTCCTGGGGTAGCTCTTTGTATATTTCTTAGACTAGAGATGCATTAGTATTAGTCATCTATTTCTTTTAAAGTATTAACTATTTGTAGATAAGCTAAACAAAAGCTTATTTACATAACAATAATTGCTAGACAATGAATTTTCCCATACCTTGCTGTCTAGGAACCACATTATCCTCCTATAACATTTACTTCATATTGGGGATCCAGAGTAAGATGATATCCATAATTCTGTCCTCTGAAACTTGAAATTTTAAATTGTAATGATTCCACCCAAATATCCCCAAAACTAGCAAACGACTGATAGTTATAAACCAATCATTATTGTCCAGTAAGTTGGCAGAAATCAAGATCTGAAATTTTGTTTAGGCTAGAAGACAGCAAATTACTCCAGCAAGTGAAATCCAGCTTGCTGCATTTTTTGTTAAATAAAGCTTTACTGAAATACAGACACACCTATACCTTTACTTATTGTCTATTATTTCTTTCATGTACAATGGCAGAGTTGAGTACTTGTAGCAGAGAGGGTATACCCATAAAACCTAAAATATTTACCATCTAGTCGTATACAGGAAAAATGTGCCAATCCTTGCTCAAGGTTGTTTACTATGTTCCAATATCACATTCTTATTCATCAAATCTTGTCAATCCCACCTCCTAAATAAATTTATCTCTATTTCACTCCCTCCTCTTTATTATCGCTGCTACAAACCTAATTCATGTTCTTACTGAAACTACCTGAAGAAATCCAACATCTTAACTGGTCTTCAGTAGTCTCAGCATAATCGATTTGCCTTCAGTATGTATAATGTATAGAGAAATAGATCTATCTACTAGACTTCTTTCTGACAGCATAGGAAAATTGCCCAAATCATTAATATCTTATATAAAACTCACACATAACTGTTTTAAATTAGCTTTACAGAGTATCTTGCATGAATTCAAGGTTCTCCACTATCCGGCTACCCTATATTATTTTCCTTACCAGAATCTTGCTTTTGCATTTATTGGTTCCTCTACCCCAAATGACTATCACCTCCTTAATCCATCTGACAAACTCTTATTCCTATTTTAAGCCCCTTCTTAAATGTCATATACACAGGCTTTTCTGAATATCTATGGTATAACTGGCAGTGTTTTCTAATGAACTCTAATAGTTCCTTGAACATCATACCTCCTACCACCTTGTATTATACTCATTTTTTTTAATTTATTTTCAGCATAACAGTATTCATTATTTTTTCACCACACCCAGTGCTCCATGCAATCCGTGCCCTCTATAATATCCACCACCTGGTACCCCAACCTCCCACCCCCCCGCCACTTCAAACCCCTCAGATTGTTTTTCAGAGTCCATAGTCTCTCATGATTCACCTCCCCTTCCAATTTACCCCAACTCCCTTCTCCTCTCTAGCTCCCCATGTCTTCCATGCTATTTTTTATGCTCCACAAATAAGTGAAACCATATGATAATTGACTCTCTGCTTGACTTATTTCACTCAGCATAATCTCTTCCAGTCCCGTCCATGTTGCTACAAAAGTTGGGTATTCATTCTTTCTGATGGAGGCATAATACTCCATAGTGTATATGGACCACATCTTCCTTATCCATTCGTCCGTTGAGGGCCATCTTGGTTCTTTCCACAGTTTGGCGACCGTGGCCATTGCTGCTATAAACATTGGGGTACAGATGGCCCTTCTTTTCACTACATCTGTATCTTTGGGGTAAATATCCAGGAGTGCAATGGCAGGGTCATAGGGAAGTTCTATTTGTAATTTCTTGAAGAATCTCCACACTGTTCTCCAAAGAGGCTGCACCAACTTGCATTCCCACCAACAGTGGAAGAGGGTTCCCCTTTCTCTACATCCCCTCCAACACATGTTGTTTTTTGTCTTGCTAATTTTGGCCATTCTAACTGGTGTAAGGTGATATCTCAATGTGGTTTTAATTTGAATCTCCCTGAGGGCTAGTGATGATGAACATTTTTTCATGTGTCTGATAGCCATTTGTATGTCTTCAGTGGAGAAGTGTCTATTCATATCTTCTGCCCATATTTTGATATGATTGCCTGTTTTATGTGTGTTGAGTTTGAGGAGTTCATTATAGATCCTGAATATCAACCTTTTGTCTGTACTGTCATTTGCAAATATTTTCTCCCATTCCGTGGGTTGCCTCTTTGTTAGTTTGACTGTTTCCTTTGTTGTGCAGAAGCTTTTGATTTTGATGAAGTCCCAAAAGTTTATTTTCGCTTTTGTTTCCATTGCCTTTGGAGACATATCTTGAAAGAAGTTGCTGTGGCTGATATTATACTCATGTTTATCTGATCTTTATGTATGTTATTCTCTGTGACATTACTGTGAGTTATTCAAGGACTAGTACCATAACTTAGTCTCGTATCTCTGATTACAAACTCTTCAAGTCTTGAATAAAACTTAGCAGGTTAAATTAGCACTTGCTTAATGGATAACTGACATAAAATAGCATTCAGAACATCCTAAAATCATGAGAATCTTTCTATGAATTGGTTACTGCAATTAAAATACTATTTCAACTTAGTATGACTCCCATTTGTTTAATAACACCCTTGAAATTAAAAAGTCAATACATTATTTTAATATTATGAGTAGGTGGTGAATATGTATGTGAATATATATATTCATATTTGTAGAATAATTATCTTTAATAGCCATCATAAAGACAGTTGTGACATGTACATACATTGACTTATTTACTCAACTAATTATCCACTGAGTAATTATTATAATCCAGAAACTGTACTAAACTTTGGGAATACAATGATAATCAAAGAAGACAGTCTCTTCCTTCATAAAACTAATCAATTAACCAGTGGGGTAGACAAACAATAAAACTAAAGAAATGTCTCGATCTTTTGATTATGGTAATGTCAGAAATGAACATTACAGTAAGCCATTACAGGAAGCTCAGGCCACACGAAAAGCCACGAATGGAAAAGAACTATGCTCCTGGCTCTCAGACATGACTGAGTTTCTAGTCAACAATCACCACCACACTGCTGTTTTTGAAGATGTATGTTTGCAACAATAGATAACTACATTTAGTTAAGAATTGACCTAACTTCATACTCTCTGCCTGGAATGGATAAAGACCTTATTAAATCAATATGGATCTTAATGCAATGACAGAAGAAAATATCAATAAACAATAATTGCAGAAATTTGTTTGTCTGGGTAAATGGGTTCAGATGATTCTGAGGACACTAACCTTAATGATGATTTCTAAGTGTACTTAAATATTTATCATTTCATTTTGTAATAGACTGTTTTTGGAGTAGTTTTAGGTTCATGGTCAAATTGAGCAGAAGGTGGAGATATCTCCCATATACCTTCTAACCTCACAAGTGTATGGCCTCCACATTATCAACATCACTTCCTTAATTTAGCACTTGGAAACATTAATTCATGCTTTATAAATTGGATACTATATAGAAACAAGTTCCCTTAAATTATGGAATATTTCATATATTTTAAGTGCCGTTTTACTGAAGCATGACATACATATAAAGCATGCACAAATAAGTATATAGCTTAATGGAATTTCACGAAGAGAATACACCCTTGAAGTCACTATCTAGATGCAAAAACAGACCCTTACAGCAGTCTAGACTCTTCATTTCACTCCTAATTTTAACTGCTACCCCCCAAAATAATCACTAATCTGACCGCTAACACACAGTATTTATCTGATTTAAAATGTATGTAAATGAGATCATACCAAATGCATACTTTCATGATTTTCATCATTCTACAGTACATAGATATAATTTCATTAATTCCCATTACTGTATAGTATTTCACTACATGTATTTATCAGAGCTGCTATTCTTGGTGGACATTAAGGCTGTTTCCATCTTTATGATTCCTAATGGGAACATACCTTGGAGTAGAGCAGCAGGGTTCAAGGCTTCAAATGCCTCTATGCTATATGTACCATATCTAATAAGATTTTGGCAGAGCACTTGTACTAATTTTACTAGTTTATAGTCCCTCTGTGTGAAAGAGTTCCCATTGCTTCACATTCTCAGCAAGACTTGCAGTTGTCTATCTTCAGTTTGCATATTCTGGTGATATCATGGTATCTCATCACGCTTTTATGTAAATTTCCTGAGGACAAATGCTATTGAGCACAATTTCATATGTTTATTGGCAACTTGGGCATTTACTTTTGTGATATATTTGTCAAGTCTGTCCAGACAGTTTACTGTATTATTTCCCTTCTTAGTATTGATTATATGAATTTTATGTGTAATAAATACATAATTGTGATGTGTATATACACACACACCTATACAAATATATACATACATATTCCAAATATGTGCCTTACCCTGCATAAAAGTATTGCAAATACTTCTCCTCACTATGTGTCATGATTTTTCACTTTTTAAGTAATTTCGCTTAATTAACAAGTTCTTTGTTTTAAGGTAGTGTAACTACAATTTTTTTCATGGTTAGTGACTTTTAGAGTCCTGTTTAAGAAATATTTGTCTATCTTTAGGTAATTAAAATAATCTGCTATGCTTCCTTCTAGGAATATTTTAAATTCAATGTACAATCCATCTAAAATTGATTTTTATGTATCAATATCCATTTTTCCCATATGTGTATCAAATTTATTCTGTGAAATTTATACAAGTAAAATACATGTCTCCTTTTGTGCTGACATTTTGCACGCCATCTAATGTCTATGAGATTTATTTATGTTATTTATGTCATAATAATTCATTTTCTTAATTGGATACTATTCCAGTATATGTGTATAATATTATTTATTCATTCTACTTAGAAATACAGTTAGGTCATTCCTTGTTATTTGCTTACTACAAATGTTGCTTCTATGATCATTTTTTTTCTTTGGTGAGCATATATATACATTTTACTGGGTACATATTTTGGAATCAAAGAGATGGGTTAAATGTTCAGATTTAGTAGATACTGCATGAGAATTTCTAAAATGGTTGAATAATTTTATTGTCTGAACAGAAGTGTATGAGCATTTGAGCTTCTCTAATTCACAAAATCACTTGGTATTTGTCCTGCCTTTAAAATTTTTGCTCTTCTAGTGATGTGGTATTTCTTACCATTTTAATTTGCATTTCCCTAATAACTAGTGGGGTTTAAGGACTTTTTGCACATTTACTGGCCATTTGGATATCTTCTTTTGAGATATGTCCATTCAAGCTACTTACCCAGCTTTCTATTAAGTTATCTGCTTTTTCTTATTCACTTTTTAGATTTTTAAATGTATTCTAGATGTAAATGTTCTACATATTTATAATGAATAAAATATCCTACCTTATACTTTTTAAGGGGCAGAGTATGTTATAATAATACAGATTTGGTCTGAGCAATTTTTTTAGAAGATTTTATTTATTAATTTTTGAGAGAGAGCAAATGAGAGAGAGATTATAAATCAGCGGGGTTGGGGGGGTAGTCAGGCAGGGGAAGGGCTAGGCAGGGGAGAAGCAGACTCCCCACTGAGCAGGAAGCTTGATGTGGGACTCCATTCCAGGAATCCAAGATCTTAACCTGAGCCAAAGACAGATACTTAACTGAGCCATCCAGGTGCCCTGGTCTGAGTAAGTTTGAAAACACACCAAATGTATGTGTGAATCTGTACTAAACTCCCCAATTATCTTCTTTTTACCAGTAAAATATCTTGAAATTACCCATTTCTGTAAAGTTTTTGGAGGTGGCTGTCATTCATCTTATGTTTAGTATTTAATCAAATTTTCTGATGACCTAAAAATCTGAAGAAGTTAGAATGGCTAGTTCTGTAATTGGCTTTTTATTCCTTTTTATTTATTATGCCAAGGATAAGGTAAAGATCCAAAGCCATTGTATGTATAGTGAGGAGAATTGAGAAATGAAAATTAAACATGATTCCTAAAGGTTTTGGAACTGTCTAAATGCTGCCAAGGTGTTTCATTCTCACTGATTAAAAATCCACTTTGAAAAATGTAAACTGTATCCAAGTGTGAGTTTGACAGAAATTAAAAGAATGCTCCTCTTCTAAATGACAGATGCACAAGAGATTCACATACAGCAGATGCCTGGTCCCTCACACAAACTCCTGATCATCCTCCAACAGTTCAGACTGAGTGACTTGGACTGCCATTTGTTCCAGACCAAAGACTTTAAGGCCAGACACAAATGTCTTTTAAATTTCATCTGATTAATATCCCTCAACAGCATATTTGTCATTTCCAAAGGCTCCACATGTTGTTCTCCAAGGCAAACCTATACTCAGCTGATCTGGGGAATAAATGAGGCGTGTTAAATAAGTACTATTAGATTCTAATATGACTGAAACTCAGTAATCCTCACTGCTGGAAATTAAACATTAAGTTCCTGAAGCAGAGACATGAAAAAAAAAAAAAAAGAGGTAAAATTTTAGGTTAAGTCTGGGTTCACTAAGTAAGGTGATAACACCAATGTATAGATTTGATCAGTGAATAATAAATAATGTGTTATGTCATGTAGACAGTACACAGAACAAACCCTATTTGACCCAAGTTTTCATACAATTCTAAAACAAACAAGAGCAGGTTGCTAATTTGGCAGTGTTCTGAGAAAGGCAACCCCTTGGGTTTTTTCCTTAGTATTTCAAGGTCTCAATTCTATCCTTCTCAGCAAAATGAGTTTTATAAGATCTTAAGCTCAAGAACTCTTCCAACCTTAGAAATGATGTTTTCTCTTTCATGAGTGATCTTTGACCTTGAAGTGAAAATGGAAGCTATTCATTCACCTTTATAAAACTCATTTTTGTCTCATGATATTACTAAAATACAACTTACTTAGTGTCATGGGAAATGAAAGAAATAAGAATCAATCCCCTGAAATACTTTAAGCACTTTTGCTTCTTAAGCTCTCCTATTAAATATCTCCTCTTTGAAGAGATAACAGAAAAGCATTTTTTCCTTTTGATACTATCAGATTCTCAGTCTCTGGAAGGAAAAAAGAAATCCTCTAGACGAGCATCAGGCTACAGAAATCTGATGCCAGCCACAAATGTGAGCAACTTATGTCATCTTGTATTTTCTAATGACCACATTAAGTAAAACAAATAGGTAAAATTTATTTAATATCTTACCTAGCCCAGTATATAATATGATCATTCCAATATGTAATCAATATAAAGTATTAGTAAGATATTTACTTTTTTTTTAAAATTTATTTGACAGAGAGAGAGATCACAAGTAGGCAGAGAGGCAGGCAGAGAGAAGGGGGGGAAGCAGGCTCGATGTGGGGCAGAGAGCAGAGAGCCCGATGTGGGGCTTGATCCCAGGATGCTGAGATCATGACCTGAGCTGAAGGCAGAGGCTTAATCCACCGAGCCACCCAGGTACCTCCTACATTAATACTATTTGAAATCCAGTTATTTTTTGCTTCCAGCACATGTCACCTTGGACTGCCACGTAATAAGTGTCCAGTAGCCACATTTGACTAATGGCTATCACATCAGGCAGGGCAGATATAGCATATTTGTAAAAATACTTGGAATAAATCTTTTATTTCTAGCTTTATTCCTTCTAATTGTTCTTTTGCCTTTCTTTTCCTTTTTAGTCATCAGATTATACACCAAACTGAACTTTCTTTCAAACTAGTAAAACAAGTTATTGGAGTTATACAGTTTTGTTGTTGTTGTTGTTGTTATTTTTAAAGATTTTATTTATTTATTTCAGAGAAGGAGAGCACACACAAACAGGGGTAACAACAGGCAGAGAGAGAAGCAGGCTACCTGGTAAGCAAGGAGCCCAAAGAGGGGCTCCATCCTAGGAACCTGGGATCATGACTTGAACCAAATGCAGATGCTTAACCAACTGAGCCACCCAGGTATCCCAAGCAATTATACAGTTTTGATAGACATGAGTTCCAAAACAGGTATCAAATTGTTTATAATTACCAACAATTAGTTTACTTTAAGGTTTTTTTTTGGGGGGGGGATATCAAAAAATAGTTTTTTTAATAGCAATTTTTGTTTTTAACTGTTCTCCATGGGATAAAGCTATGTCTCTCACTCTAAACTATGTCAACTTCAACAAATAAATCTGACTCAGTAAATTTCAGGTTTCCATTCCTAATATGGGGAAACAATATTTTCTCACATACCTGTTCTAAGAATTTCATGAAGTCATGCTTATATAACCAAACAAGCACTACTAGACATAGATACACAGACTTGCTGTTTTCTAGGTATTTTTCATTAATCAGGTAAGACAGGTGTCTCCTTTGTGAGACTTTACATTTACCATAAGCAGCAGAAAAAAATGTAATAAGCTTCTCTAATTCTCAGATCTGACAAACAGAAATCACATTTATTCAAAGTATTCCTCTGCTCAAACAGCAAGGCTTCATCGATCTTTTTAACATAATAATTCAATTCACATTCAGAAAACTAACATTTTTCCCAACTCTCTCCCAATTTTTTTCACTGTTTTATACAAGAAATTCAACTATAAGACAAGATTTTATTGTAACTTGACCCAACATCTGCTATTTTCTAATGCTAAATGTAATTCCACTCTTTAATTTTTAGTAAAAGAAAAATAACTTACTTACAAATATCTGTAAGTTCACAATTAGTCAATTTCAACTACTTTGGAATGTTTTCCTGATTATGCTCCAGGAATGGGAATATACAGTGCAATCTTTTGCATTTTTATCTCATGAAGATTATGTCTGCTATTTTTATCTAATTTCACTTTCATTGTCCTTCAACCCACTCACCTAATCCATTCCCCACAAAGCACCCAGAATAATTTTTTCCAAAACACAAATTGGATTCTATCACTCATATATCAAAGAACTCACATTACTTTCATTCAGCTCCTAGAAGTCCCCCACAGCCAGACTCTGTCCTCTGGACTCCTCTCTTATCAGTCATTATTACATCCATTTGTACTGGACTTCTTTCTTTATTCTGAAATCCTATGTTTGATATATAGTTGAGACATTTGCATTTGGCTATTTCTTTTTCTTTTTTGGCCTGGAAAATTCTTCCCTCTCTTAATTAGTGTACTCACTTCAAATGTCATCTCCTCAGAGAATTTTCTCTGACCAAACAGCCTAAAAAAAAAAAAACCTACCCAATTAAAATCTAAATTATCCTCTCCCCACATCCCATCATTCTCTGCATACTATTACTGTTTTCTTTATTGCTGCTTCCAGAATCTGAAAATCTGATACATTTGTTGACCTATTTAAGGGATTCTTCTCTCTCCCTCTTCAACTAAATGTAAAACCTTCAAGGGAAAGACCACATCTATTCTCTTCATGACTGATGCTCCATACTTATGAGATCTGGCTGCGTAATTAATAAGACCCTTACAGAAGAACTGTGATGATTCTGGTTGGTCTCATTTTCAGACATTGTAATGGGTCACACTCCAGGGATGGTAGATTTTCAAGGCAATGGGAGACCTGGCAAAGATGGAAATAGTAGTAGCCACATCCTGCTCTTGCTACCATGTGGCCTGAGGAATAAGAATCCTAGGACTCCAGCAGTCTGGGACACCTCTTTACCTTATGAAATGCTCTCTTGTTCCCTCTCTCAGGGGTGTCTGCTGGTCTGGGACTACTTGCCCCTAAATGGGCACTGGGTTGTAGAGAGAAGGAGCAGACTTTGGAGAGTTGGAGAAAGATAGGTGAACCTGTCTTTTAGACAGGTTTTAGACGAGTAAACCTAAACAAATTTTGTAATCTTTAGAGTTTGGGTTTTCTTGCCTATAACATAAATGTAATAGTCATCTTTGCTTCATAGGGTCACTGAAATGAATAAATAACACAGTCCATGTGAAGTTTCTGTCACTCATTAGCAGTCAGTCAGAGGCAAATATTTGACCTTGCTTTATATTTTCTGACTCCTTCTAGTCAGATTCTAGTAGGTGTAACCTAAAAACCATATCTCAATGGATTTGGGTAGTGGAGGAAAAGAAATGCAGGCAATAGAATCATCTGTACAACCTAGATAACCTTAAGCCAGCAAATCCCCAGTTGAAAATATAAAGCAGCTTTATTTTTCTTTTCCTCTTTTTTTCCATAATTCTCTTTTACGTTTTTGTATAGAGGAGCAATAACTTAAGCCAAAGTAGAATTTGGATATTCCACAGTTCCCTTCCAAAACCAAATTATAATCCATAAACACTGCATTATTATAATTTCTAATAGATACCTGTAAAACAAATGCATACCATTAAATTTATACACTTAAATACATATAAATATGTTTTTGACATACATAAGTAAAAGGTAGAGAGAGCAGATCTCTGGTGAAGAGTAAAGGTACTTCCTCAAAATACCTTCCTTAAAAAATATAGGAAATTATAAATTTAGGTGCTATTACAGGAGAATTACATGACTCAAAATATTTCCCAAGTACAGAAATAAATCATTTAGTCTTTAAAATACCTCTCCCCCAAAGCAAAACATTTTTAATTATTGGCAGCTCTTCAGATGTGGCTTGGGAAGTAAGAAGATGCCATATTAGTTTATCATTTTGTAACAGGCAATATGTTAAAAATCTCTCTGGGGCTAGAGTCTCTATTTGTCCTTTTTCTTTTTCCTAAGTTCATTCTCCAAAGACATTTACAGGGTGATAGCTGCAGAGCCAAGGGACAGATTAGCTAAAGGTTTCCATACAAAACTCTTTCTCCCTTTGTGTATGTAAATTGAGGGAGAGAACTAATCATTCAAGCAGTCATTTCAATCATAAGAAAGAAAGAATGGGTTAGAAGTATAAACAATGATTAATGAGAATGCTACCAGCCAAGAAAGTAAAGGTTCCATTTTAGTATGGAAACTTACAAAATAAAAGTAAATCAATTTTAAAAAGACATTCTGTTAGTGCACATGAAGTTGCTATAATTCTTCTTTTAAGCTTATTCTACTTTATCTTTTTTTAAAAAGATTTTATTTATTTATTTAACAGAGAGAGAGATCTCAAGCAGGCTGAGAGGCCCGCAGAGGGAGAGAGGGGGAAGCAGACTCTCTGCTGAGCAGAGAGCCCCATGCGGGGCTTGATTCTAGGACCCTGAGATCATGACCTGAGCCTAAGACAGAGGCTTAACCCCTTGAGCCACCCAGGTGCTCCTATTTATTTATTTTTGAAAGAGAGAGACTGAGAGAGGGAGAGAGAGAATGTGCACCCAAGTGGAGGGAGGGAAAGAGGAAGAAGCGGACTCCCCGATAAACAGGGAGCCTGACACAGGGCTCTATCCTGGGACCCCCAGATCATGACCAGAGCCCAAGGCAGATGCTTAACTGACTGAGCCACCTAGGTGCCCCATGAAGTTGCTATCCTTCTTAAAAATGGACCCAAAATACCCTGCTCCATAGTTGTGCATGTAGAACACGATAATAGTTTGCAGAATATTTACTAAAATCGCATTTCAGGAAAATGACACATTAAAAGTTATTTTTGTTTCTTTTATTACAAACAATTAAGGCGATTACCTTTTGACTATCCTTTAATGTTCCATGCCAGTGTTAAAGCATTCCACAGACTTAACTATAATCACTGCAATGATGGAGCCAAGGACTCCACCTGAATTCTGTTGAAATTCTTAAGGTCTCTACTATTGGACTAATTATCAATTCATACCTGTCCATTATTTTAAACACAAACCACCACTAGAATGTGTTGATTAATCTAAAATTTTGAATCACTCTGCAGAGGCATTTTGAGCTGTAGCAATGCAGTACGGTAGTTGAGCACATAGGTCTTCAGGTCACACAAATTCTAGAACTGAATAATCCGCTCTGCTACAAAATACCTGTATGGTCTTGCCCAGCAGTGTTAAAGTTATCAGTTACTTAAAAAAATAGGGATAAAAATGGAAACTGAAAGTGGTTCTAAGGTTTTAAGAGATATGTACCTGAGGTATTGAGAACTACTAACCATATAGACAGAAACCTATCACCAGCCTCTCACACCCTCCCTTCTAAAACCCTCAGTTTGTTTCCTGGAGTCCATAGTCTCCAGGAAAGGAAGGAACAATGGGAGGGAGAAAACAATTTTTTTCTTCCTTTTTTTTCCTTCCTTTCCCTAATGCCCTCCATGCTGTTCCTTCCTTATGCTCCACATGTGAGTGACACTATATGGTAATTATCTTTCTCTGCTTCACTTATTTCACTGAGCATAATCCCCTCCAGTTCCATCCATGTTGATGCAAATGGTGAGTATTCACCCTTTCTGATGGCTGAGTAATATTCCATCGTATATATGAACCACATCTTCTTTATCCATTCATCCGTTGAAGGGCATCTTGGTTCCTTCCACACTTTGCCCATTGCGGACATTGCTGCCATGAACATTGGGGTGCATGTGCCCTATCTTTTCACTACATCTGTATCTTTGGGGTAAATACTCAGTAGTGCAATTGCTGGGCCATAGGGTAATTCTATTTTTAGTTTCAAATCAAAACCACATTGAGATACCACCTTTCACCAGTTACAATGGCAAAAATTAACAAGGCAGGAAAAAAATGTTGTTGAGCATGTGGAGAAAGGGAACCCTATACATTGTTGGTGGAAATGCAAGCTGGTACAACCACTTTGGAAAACAGTATGGAGGTTCCTCAAGAAGTTAAAGATAGATTTTCAATTTTATTACCATAAAAGGTACTTCTATTAACATATTTGTCTGTCTTTTGGTGAACCTCTGTATACACTCCTGTCAGGTATATAGTTAAAAATGGAATTGCTGGATCATTGGGTATGTCTATGTTAAGCATTGGTAAATACTTCAGAAAAGTTTTCCCAAGCGATTGTACCAACTGGTTGTACCGATTTATACTTCCACCAACAGAGTATGGAAGTTCTAGATGCTCCACATACTCACAATATGTAGTATCAGCAACCTTTTCCACTTTAGACATTCTCCTAAGTATAACTGATATACAGTAACTTCATATATTAAAAGTACACTTTGATGTACTTTGACATATATACATATATGTAACTATCACCATCTCTCCTATACTTCCTTGTGCTCCTTGGTAATTCATACCCACCTTTCTACTTCCTCCTGTTCCCAACACCACAACAAATATTGATCTGCATCCTGTCACTACAAATTAGTTTGCATTCGAAAATATTTACACACATGGAATCATACAGTATGAACCCTATTCTATCAACATCATGTTTTGAGTTTTATTCATGTTATTGTGGGTATCGATCATTCAGTCCCTGTTATTGCTGACTAGGATATGCCACACTTTCTTCACCGATTTACCTCCTGATGGATATAGGACTTTTTTCTAATGTTTAGCTACATAGCTGCGATGAATATTTACATACAAGTTATCATATGAGCATATGCTTTCATTCTGCTATGGTAAATACCAAGGAATTTTTCCAAACAACTTTTTCCAAAGTTGTTTACCATTTTACAACCCAAGCAAAAATACACAAGAATATCAATGACTCCATATCCTGACCAATACTTGGTATGACAATTTTTAAAAATTTTCGCTATTCTAATGGGTAGGCTACCTCACTGTGGTAATATTATATATTATTACTACTATTCTATAATTCAAATACAATAAACATCACACTTTTAAATAATTGAAGTATTTTTAGTACATTAACAGAATTGTACAATCATCATCACTGATTATAGAATATGTTTATCACCTACAAAATAAACCATCTGACCATTAGCATTCACTGACAATTCCCCCATTCCCAAACACTAGAAACCACTAATCTACTTTTCATTTCTATGGATTTGTCTATTGTGAGATCTTCATAAAAAATGAAACACGTACATTTTTATGAATGGCTTCTTTCCCTTAGTCTCATGTTTTGAAGGTTCATCCCTGCCATACCTCCCTTCTTCTAAGTAAGGTCAAATAAAGACGAGGTCTGTGAATGAAACTTTTTCAAGGACCTTCCAAAAAGGTAGAACAGTGAAAACTCCCTGTGCATGGGATTTCTTAGAAAGCTCTACAGGTGGCCTGACCTTTCCAGTGACTTTTGGGCTTCTGGTTTTCATAGTGTTGGTTTTCAAAGCTACTACAACATTGGAAAGAGAGAGTGGTGAAAATAAGACAAGTTAAAAAACCAAAAAGTTCACTGTTGTTGCCAAGAATCAGTTACTTCTGGGGGCTTCTCAGATGGCTCCAAGCATTTGGTTAATTTCCAGAGCTCTGAAGTTGATTTTGATAATTTTACCAATGTACTCATTGCTTTTATGGAGTAACAGGTTTTTTGATGTCCTTCCTAATCAATCGATTTTATGGTATGAAAGCAGTCTCTCAAGTCCTAAGTGAGCTGTTCTTTTTCTGGTCAAGTCACAGATTTACAAAAACCATTTTTTAAAATGCACATGAAAACAGTCGTTTCATATTCTAACATGTACGTTGGCAGTATAGTGGACATAAAATGTATGAAGAGCTACTCAATTTTACCACAATCTCTTTCTGATAAATTTGAACACTGTTGCCACATATCTTTAAAGACAAGCAAGTTTTAAACTACTTAAAGCAGCTCTTTGAATTGTAAGCTAAGATTTTATTAGTGTTTTACATAGGTATCCTATTTCCTGGTAAAGTCCTGGTGACCATTATTAGTCTACTACATAAGTTAAATGTACAAGTTTTGGGGTGTGTGTGTGTGTGTGTATGTATGTATATGTGTATTTTGGCAAATTCCAAATACCTGGTACTGATGTTGTATGCCAGGAATAGTTTAAGTTTCTGGTTTTCTTCTTTAAGATAAAATGGAACAGTTTTATTTGCCATTTCTCAGGAAAAGAGCCTTTTTTCCCCTTTCCTTTTCTTCAGTTGAAGAAAAAATAGAAAGTAAGTTCAACTATAAAATCTATGCACTTTTAATTTCTTATGTGATGTAAAGTTAGACTAATCTCACTCCAAGTTTCAGAATTTAAAGGATTATCTGCTCCTTTAATGAAGAAAGGACAAAGCTTTGCTCTTCCTTCCTTCAGAAAGTTCTGATTACAGGTCTTACTTGCTCTCTGGTGCTTGTGATGAAAATAAATGGAGTGGAATCCCATTTATTTGACACTAGTGGACATGAAAAAGGATCAAACATATTCTAGACTCAGGTTTTTGTTTCTATATATAATATGTCGATATTAGAGGATATACTTAGATAATTAGAGCCTATTAACAATGTAGAGCTGTGTAGTATTCTAATTTTTATAAGACATTTATATTATTTGGCAATGTTATAATAATTTTTCACATTTTTAGTACCAAAACATTTCATAGAGAACAATTGTATTAGGGGAATGAAATTATTTCATGGTTTCATTAATGTTATTAATACTTCAGCAAATTTTTCTGAACTTTTTTTTCCCTCTTAAATGGATATTGGAAATGACAGAAGAAGGTGGTTGAGAAGGATAGAAGTCATCTTTTAGTACTTTAATCTTTTCTAGGCCTTATCTTTTTGCCTCAATAAATATAATAATATGATTATCATTTTAACTTACAAAAGCCATTAAATTATACAGAAGTACAAGGGTGAAATGACAAACATTACATAAAACCACCATCAAATGTATGTATTCTCTCCCATTTACTTTACACTCATCTATTTCTATCTACCTGCCTATGCATCTGAAATAAAATATTAAGGATGAGACAGGCATTCTCTTTACACTCCTTGTCACCTTATTATCTTTCCCATCTTCCCAGGGACAACCATGGTCATGGATTTAGTACTTACCCATGTTTGCATTCTTTACCACATTTCTGTTTCTAGGAACAATATATAGTGTTGTTTCTTGTTTTGTAATTTGCCAAAAGGTTATCATACTATATGTATCTTTCTGTAATTTGCTTTTCACTGTCCTCAACTCAATATTAGAAATGAGAAAGGGGAAGATATCTCTCTCTCTCTCTCTCTCTCTCTATATATATATATATATATATATAGAGAGAGAGAGAGAGAGATAAATAGATTATATATATGTATATATATATATATATATACACACACACATATATATATAAATATTTTATTCTGTGTGAAAAGTAGTAGAACTGAGGGGTCTGATTTGAAATTAACACTTAGAAACATTGCAGAGAAGCACTTTAAGGCTATACAGGCCAAACAAAAGTCAGGGAGTAGAGAAATGAATAAACAAAGCACATCATTTGTATTTACCATCATAGGAAAGCAAAGAACAAACCTGACTCCAGGCAGAAATATTCCACATTATAAAAGATGTTAATTTGTTACTCTGGCACAAAAACTGGGAGAACATCAGAAAGCATAATCTTTTAGTCTCCAGTACATGCTTGTTATTAATATTTTGGGGGTATTTATTGGAAGAAATTTTCTTCATTAATAGTGGATAAATAAATAGTTTATCTACATTATTCTCTAATTAATTAAAAGATATTTTGAATGGTCATGTCATTTATTTGATAGCAGACCATATGATAATATTTGGTTTTTCAAAATCAGGGAGACTAATGAATATTTTTTGAGCACCTATTACTTGCTTGTAACTAAGCAATAGGGATTTAACAGTGAACAAAAACAGACTGTCTTTCCTTTGAAATAGTTACTATTTTAGCAGAATAAGAGCAATGATAAATAAACACATAATTTCTCAGTTGATGGCATTTATCTAAAGTAAAATAAATTAGAATGAGGGGTCTAGAAAGTTGAATGCCCTGTTTAAGGTGGGGATGGTCAATCAAGGAAGGTCATTCAGATAAGAGGACTTTGCAGCTAAGACTTTAAGGAACTAAAGGATTAAGCCATGTGTATAACTGCACATATAAATATGCATATAAATTATAACAAAAGAATTCCTAAGATTGGAATATATGTATCTTACAGAAACAAGTAGACTTTCTAAGATAAACTTTATGTTCAAATCCCTAACAAAAATTATTAGTTCATGTTTTCTCTTTTATTCTGAATGCTATTGTCTTTGTTTCTCTTCCTATAAATAAACTTATAAAAAAATAATTGGTGGTTATATTTGAATTGCTGTAGATCATAAAATAGTGTCTCTATTTTACAAATGAAGTGAAGTTTCAGTTAGGTTATCCCAAGTTCTCAGAATGAGTAAGAGAGCAGGAACATCTGCTGGTCTTCAGTAGTAATCCTCTCACTTGAAGCAACCAACATCTGCTGGTCTTCAGTAGTAATCCTCTCACTTGAAGCAAAGTTTCCTCAGTTTGATATGACTTCCTTCTTGATTGTTGCAGAAAGTGCTGCCTTAATTCCTAACCCAGTGATTTTCTCTCTGAGATGCCTTTGCTTCCTTGGCCTGCCTCTTTACTACCAGTGAACTCGTCTATGATCCCACCACATAACCACTTCTGTCCACTCTGCCTTCACGGATCTCTCTCTGTAGCAAGTCTTTCCTATAGGAATGGGTTTGAATACTCTCCTAAATCCTGCTCTATTTATAATCTTACACTTCATGTGTAGGTCTAAGACAACTAAAAAGTCGATGTTAGAATTCTTAATTTTTCCTCTTTTTATAATATTGGCCGTAGCTCTAGATCCTGGAATTTTGATTAGCACTTAATTATTCTGAGTTGTAACCCAACAAAGGTCACTCAAAACCATTATGACTATTCCCATCCCTTTATCTCATGACCATAGCAACAGTATTCTATATCATCAAATTCGGCAAACACAAAGACAGTTGTAGAAATGTGCACATGTTATTTAAGTTATATGAAACCTCTATGTTTATTTCCAATGGAAAAAATCCAACCCTTTATTTATGCTCTGCTTTTACTTTAGCTGTTGCAATTATTTAGCTATTGCAATATTTTGTGGGTCATTATTTAACACTTAAAATGCTAAGTCCTTGGTATAATAACTGGCTAATCTCTTCATCATTTTTCCCACAGAATGAAAGTTTAACTTTTATTTGCACCAGAAGTTTGTGACCAGTTAACTGGTCACTAATGATTTGAGTTCATATATTAAGTAAAGTATAATTTGTTGATGGTAACTCAGAAGGAAAGCAGCACTGTGACAGCTTAAGGGGTGGATCTATAAAGGGGTCTTCACATAATTATTTGATGCCACATATTTGTAACTGATTTTCATTAGATCATTACTCTTATTAATAATAAGATGACATACTGAATAAAATAACAAATCTCATTGTCTTAAACAAAAGTATACATCACTTCTGTCTGGAAGCAAATTTAGTAGACCTGAATTATGGAAAGCTAAAGAGCTTCTCACCTAAGTTAATTCATGATAATCTGGATTTTAAAATGAAAATATCCACTATCATAATGTTTTCTATTAGTTAGGTAAAGTTTTATCAAACTTTGCAAAGTAACTACAGAGCCGATACTCATTATCTGCTAGTTTTCTTTCCTCTTTTATCCACAGAGTAGGTAACATGAAGATGGAAATATATAATAATTTGGTTTTTTGGTTAGAGAATCCAGACGAGTAGGTAACATGAAGATGGAAATACATAATATTTGTTTTTTTGGTTTGAGAATCCAAACTCTGGAAAGCACCTGGGTGGCTCAGTTGGTTAAGTGACTGATGCTTGATTTTAGCTCAGGTCATGACCTCCGTGTCCTGTGTTAGGCTCAGTACACAGTGTGGAGTCTGCTTCAGGATTCTCTCTCCCTTTGCTCCTCACCTCTCACTCTCTATTTCTCTCTCTCTCTGTCTCTCTCTCAAATAAGTAAATAAATCTTAAAATGAATTAAAAAAGAATCCATGCTCTAATCTCAGCACCACCACTTTCTAGCTCAAAACATTAGAGAAATCTAGAAACAGTTGTGAGCCAATCATTATGGTTATTATTTAGAAACAGAAATCCGGAACTTGTAAAAGGATTATATACAGGACAAGATAGGTCCACAGATCAAGAAGATCTGGAATAGAAGATAGAGAACCACAGTAGGGCCTCACACTCATAATACAAGCAACACAGGTCCTTAAACTGAACTACAAGGAAAACCAAACCTTAGCAAAAATTTAATTAGAACCACTGTTACTTTTCTAGGTAGGATAGGAGTTAGGGTAGGTTAATGAGAATAATAAAATGAAGCCAGGATGTGCCTGTCCCCAACTTATCTACTCCCTCAGCATGAAGACAGACAATATATCAGGGAGCTCCAGAGACTGTTTATGGGCACCCTCACACCAACTTTACCTCTTTCATTGGTAATTCCCACCCCTTTCGACGCTTCTTGGTCAGTAACCTCTATAGTAGGTTCTTCAATAGCTTTGTCCCAGGTAATATGTATGAAAATGAGAAAACACATGGTGCCTTTGATAGCTCTAGTTCAAAGGTCTGAGCAGGAGTCCAAGGCAAGCCCCGTAGCCAGCCTTACGCTATACCTTCCTCTCGTAGTGCTTTACTCCTGTCATGCTTGTATTTAGATATCAATACCTTCCAAAAATATAACCTCATTCAATATCACCCAGCTCTGCATCTGGGGATTCTGGCAACTTTTTCTAACATGAAAAAAAAAGCACCTATTTTCAGGAAGTAAAAAGTATAAAAGGGTCTTTTTTTCTGAATCACGTAACATCTGGATTATTCTTCGATGGGTAAGACATTCAGAGACCTAGTCCAAGCCAGAACTAGTTTCCTTGACCTTAGGTTTGAATCTAGTTTATTCCATGCCTGGAGAGTAACCCGAGTGCTACATGAATATGCTATAGGGAAAAAAATTGTGTTCCAGTGGAAAACTGTATCTTTATTGTAGCACACTTTTTAATACTTCCTGAATCTGTTTCCATGGGACTTATTTTACAACTCTGGAAATTGCAGATACTACCAAGTACAAAATAAATCTTGTCTACAGACATGCAAATTAATTATTTAGAATGGAGAGGCCACTCCCCCTTTCTCTCCTCAACCCCCACATCCTTGTGAAAAAGATTGTATTGTGTCCATCTGCTCATTTATGTCTATAAGTATTTCTGTTCTTTTGAATTCACCTTTAAACATACTATAACATGTCTGATTACTATACTGTGAGTATAAAATAAAATGTTTAATGTGTTCATTTTACAATTGTATGAGCCATGGTTTTATCCTTTTTTCACTTGAAAATTATTCTTTTTTTTTTTTATCTATTTTAATTTTTTTAATTTTTTATAAACATATATTTTTATCCCCAGGGGTACAGGTCTGTGAATCACCAGGTTTACACACTTCACAGCACTCACCAAATCACATACCCTCCCCAATGTCCATAATCCCACCCCCTTCTCCCAAACCCCCTCCCCCCGGCAACCCTCAGTTTGTTTTGTGAGATTAAGAGTCACTTATGGTTTGTCTCCCTCCCAATCCCATCTTGTTTCATTTATTGGCTTAAGTGGGTAGAAGAAGAATAAATAAATAAATAATTGAAAATTATTCTTAACATTGAAGGTCTTCCACTGAGATGTCTAATGGATATCTGACAGAGCCATGTAAACTGGATTGCCTGGAAAGTGCCCAGACACATTCCAGAAGTCAATGTAAAGCAGAACTCTGCTGATTCTGTTATTCTAATTTTAATTTTCCTCTCAACTATTTTTGTGTTTTTTGTTTTTATTTTTTATTTCATTTTGATTAATGAGTTATTTGATGTTCTCTGTAAATAAATTATAAGAAATCTATTTTCTGTTCAGTGGGACTTTATTTTTTATTTGGTTTCAGTTAATGGGTTATTTGATATTCTCTGTAAATAAATTATAAGAGCTATTCTCTTTTGGGTGGGTAACAATATCTACTTAGTTGGTCTTTTTATATTTATTTGTCATTTTTGAGCTCAGATCAATTAAGAATTTCATGCTCATTGGAAAGAGGACAGTTCTTTGGGAGCTGAACCAGTGAGTTTTTGTGTGTCAGTGTTTATTGTTGATCCATGGTTGAAATTTTAGAAATGAAAATATAAGTTCTATATCGTTATGTATATATGTCAGTGTTTCAGGAAAAAATTATCCCTCTTTCTGTATTTAATATTTTTTATTTTATACATACATAGAAATATACAATATAATCTCCTTACTGTTAGCTAGTAATGATAGATTATAAGGTGTATTAAAGGGGCACTGTTATGACTGGCTTATAGAGGTTAATAAGGACGTATATATATACATATACGTGTGTGTGTGTGTGTATAATATTTCTAAATTCCCAAGAAAATAAGGAAGTTTGATTTCTAATACTTCAAATATACTAGACTTAGAAATTATTTTTAAAAAACACCAACTCAGAAACTTTTAAAGAATCTAAGCATAGATAATTTAGGTAAATCTTTGTCAAAAGAAATTAATTAATAATTTTGGTTTAAATAAAACAGCTATGTCAGGGTGCCTGGGTGGCTCAGTCAGTTAAATGCCTGCCTTTGGCTCAGGTCATGATCCAGGGTCCTGAGGTCAAGCCCTGCACTGGGCTCCCTGCTCAGCGGGGAGACTGCTTCTCCCTCTCCCTCTGCCCCTCCACCTTGCTTGTGCTCTATATCACTCTTTCTCTCAAATAAATAAGTAAAATCCTTTCAAAAATAAAACAGCTATGTCTTCTCTGAGTTACCAGTGTTAACTATAGTATAAGCTTAAAATTGGAGTAAAGCTAAAATAATTCATACTTCATATTTTAGAAAATGAATGGTATATTTGTGTATATTTGTATATTTGTGTTTAACTAAATTGAATCATTACTATGAAAAATTTTATTTCAATAGTAATTATGCTTTACCGTATGTCCACTTTACATGATTTTCAGGATCTTAAGTTAATTTACAACTTTGAACTGATATTAAGTTAATAGATATTCATAAGATGACTCGACCATTTCTAATTAAGAATAAAATACAAAAACATTGATCACTACGTTTAAGTTTAGATGGTTTTGTTTCTCATTTTTATATGCTACATAGAGGCATTTTTTATTGTGTTAGTGAATATATTGTGTTCCCTCCCTCCCCATTTTACCATTTGTTATTTTAAAAAGTTGTATAACAGCTGTTAGTAGCTATAGAAAATTGTGTCATGTATTAATCAGCTCTGCGAATCTGCTAAAATAGAGTATGAGAAGACAGCTCTTAATTATCCACATCACCTCTTCCCCAACAATACAATCATGAACAAGATTTGAACTTTGTTTTTGCTCTCTAAATTTCTTTATACTCTTTAAACTTACTGAGGATTCCAAAGAACATTTCTTTATATGAGTAGGTAAGTTATAACTAGTGATATTTACTGTATTAGAAATTGAAATTATAAAATGTATTAAATGCTTACTAATTCATATGAAGATAGCAATGATATGTGATAAATGTTTATAACATCTTAGTAATTTTACAAAGTCAGTTCTGAGCTCACAGATACCCTGAGATTTGTCCTAAGTATCAGTTTGTTCCAGACTATGAAAGAGCATAATTACAGACAAAATTGGAAAATTAAATTTGCCTTGATTTACTGCATGAGTCCAGAAAGCTACAAAATGCATTAAAATCTGAGCAAATTTATTCAGTTTTTGTTCCTTGGTTTGTTGCTTTTTGCCCTCATCCATGACATGAAGGGTCATTCTCTTTTCTGTGCAAATCTGATGCTATAGCACAGATTCTATATCTTATTGAAATTGTCATTATATTGTCTTTAAGTCCTTGTTTATTTAAGTAAATAAAGCTTCCGTAATTAAGAAGCAGCTAAGTTTAATTACCTCCTATGTTAAAATATTTTACTTTTACTTTCAAATGTGTAGTCAATTATAATTTTTCAGGTACTTATGATTTTAAGTTAAATTTTTAAATTACCAGATAAATTTGATTTGGGTTTCCTGAATACAAATCTTAAATCTAAAATAAAAGAAAATAGGGGTGCCTGGGTGGCTCAGTGGATTAAGCCAGGGTCCTGGGATCGAGCCCCGCATCGGGCTCTCTGCTCAGCAGGGAGCCTGCTTCCCTTCCTCTCATTCTGCCTGCCTCTCTGCCTATTTGTGATCTCTGTCTGTCAAATAAATAAATAAAATCTTAAAAAAATAAATAAATAAAAAATAAAAGAAAATAAATATTTTATGCTTAAACTATCTTTGAGATTTCCCAGAATTATCCTGGATAGTCATATTTATTTTTTTCACCTTATATAAAGACATAGAAATAATTAGAAATATTTAGCATATTTGAAATATGCAATAAATTAGCATACTTGATTAGCATATTTGATATATTACTATTTATGAGTTTTGGTGGAAAAATTATCAAATGGAAAAGCTTCTCAGTCTTCCATAGGTTAGATTTATGTAGCTAAAATGTTACTAATATTTTAGAGATGGATGTAACTATTTTAGAGATGGCATATTCCATGGGAAGTCTCCATAAATTATTCAGTGCCCTTGCTTTCTATAGTATGTTTAAACCTCAGAAACACTAAAATCTATAGTAATAAATATTTCTGTAAAGGTTTTATATACTTATGAGAATCTTCATGGTGGTTTGACTAATTATATTAGACAATAGCAATCTGGTGTTAGCAGCCATAAATTATTATTTAAAGTAGAACCACCCTACAATCCAGCAATTGCACTACTAGGTATTTATGCAAAGAATACAAAATTACTAATTCAAAGAGATACATGTACCCTGATGTTTATAGCAGCATTATCTACAATAGACAAATTATGGAAATGACTCCAATATTCACGACTGATTAATGGATAAATGAGTGGTAGATATATACAAGGGGATATGACTCAGTCATAAAAAAGAATGAAATCTTGCCATCTGCAAAGATGTGGATGGAGATTATTGTGCTAAGCAAAATAAGTCAGTCAGAGGAAGACAAATTCCATACGGTTTCACTCATATGTGGAACTGAAGAAACAAAACACATGCACATGGTGGGGGGAGACGAAAATGAAGAAACAGACTCCTAGCTATAGAGAACAAACTGATGTTATTAGAACAGAGGTGGTAGGGAGATGGGTTAAATAGGTGGTGGGAATTAAGGAGTGCACTTGCTATGATGAGCACTGGGTGTTGTAGGGGTGTTTATCACTAAATTCTACACCTGAAACTAATATTGCCATGTATGTTAACTGGAATTTAAATAAAAACTTAAATGTTTTTATGGCTGTAACTTTACTTTTTAAATTTGGATTTCGCATCTTCTAGACCATTAATGTTTAAGTTGACCATGCATAGCAATACTAAAAATGGAGTTTGCTATTGTTATTTTAATACAAATATTTAAGACTCACTTCAGACACACTGAATCTCTTTATAGTCTTTATATGTTATATGTTCTTGCTGTACGCTTGTTGAAAACTTGGTATATATATATTTTTTTAAATTTTTTATTTTTTATAAACATATATTTTTAGTCCCCAGGGGTACAGGTCTGTGAATCACCAGGTTTACACACTTCACAGCACTCACCAAAGCACATACCCTCCCCAATGTCCAATGTGTGTGCATGTGTATCTATATATATAATGTTATCTCAATAATTTTTTCCTTTTTAAAAATTGTTCATTTTAGGGGCACCTGGGTGGCTCATTTGTTAAGCATCTGCCTTCAGCTCAGGTCATGATTCCAGGGTTCTGGGATCAAGCCCCACCTTGGGCTCCCTGCTCAGCGGGGAATCTGCTTCTCCTTCTCCCACTCCCCCTGCTTGTGTTCTCTCTCTCACTGTGTCTCTCTCTGTCAAATAAATAAATAAAATCTTAAAATTTTTTTTTAATTTTATAACATACATGTACTATTCATTGCATTCTTTGAAAATAACCTTAATCATTATACTTATAGGCATTTTGTCTAAAACTTTTCTGGGGGACTGACATTATATTTTTTTGCCCCACATGCCACGGCATCAACCTAATTTTCTTGTTGGTTGTATTAGTCTTGTTGTGAATTCTCATCAGATTTTTCACTTTTGAAAACTATCAGTAATAATTTGGCCACAGCCATTTTAAATCTCTGCATCTATAGACCGTTTTTGTTTTACTTTGATCCTTCCCTGATTGTTTTGCAGCTGTAGCCTGAGTTCTTGTTTTACTCAAAGAAGGACAATCTCAGAGCTCTGTGAAAAAGGATTGTGCCATGTATCTCAAACAATTGATACTTCAAAGAACAGACTCTTGGGTACAGACTTCTAATGTACTTTAGACAACTTTAATACTGAGTAGCCCTGGAGGGTATTAAAAGCCCAGAACTTTGTCATTGGAATGCAGGGGCACTCATGAGACTGGTGATCCAAGATCTAGTGAAACAAGAATTAAATAGGACTGGATGAATTGTTGAGAGATGGTTGAGATATATACATATATATGTATGTACACACACACATATGTGTATATATATAATAAATTATATATGCATATGTATTTATATTGCATATTTTACCTATGTTACATATGCATACATATGTGTTATACATACACACTGCATACATATGTGTTATACATACACACAAATACATAAATTCTTTGTTTTTGAATGATCTGTAAATCCTAACAAATAATTTAATAGACTGTACTGGTAGGCTGACCTGAAACTTTCCAAAAAATGATGTTTTCACTGACACCCAGAAATTCAGCAACTTTATTTATATCTCTTTACTTTTCATGACAGTATAGTTATTTCCATAGGTTCTTTAAAAATCTGTCCTCCTTTTTTCCAGGACATATTGGAAATGTTGGTTATGTAACAAAAGGCCCGCTTAAAACGTCATGTCAAAGAATGATGCGTCTATAACTGGAGCTGATCAGCCATTTTTTTAAGGCACTTTATGGAACCAGTTCTTGCAAAGCTTTCCCAGAAAAAGTGGTCTGGTATCTGGCGTATAGGGTCTAGCCCTACAGAAGGAAAGCAAGCTCACTCCCAGGCAAGCTAGGAACCTTGGGACATTTTAGAGACCTTGGGAAGAAAGGAACTTCTCAAGTATCTATAAATTGGGGGTAAAATCTGGTGGAGAGAATTTCTTGGCTTTGTCTTCCTAGTTTCAGAATAGCAAATAATAAGGGACTTAAAAGGCCCAAGCTGAGATTTATTATGAAAACATCCAGTGTAACAAATTTAAGAAGGTTTATGGCAAGTTAGCACTCTTTCTGCTCTTATGTAAATAACCAGGTCAAACCTAGTAAGACTAGTCATCTTACTTTGTGACCAAATAAAATCATATTTTTATGAGTCTTTTATTTTTATAAGGGAGGAAACTGTAAGGAAAAATCCATTCTTCGTGGAAATTATACACTGCTTAAAGAAAATCTTTCTGTTATCTGACTCTGTTTCTATGGGAGCTATTATACAGCTCTGTAACTTGTAAATTACTGATAGCAATGCAGAATAATTTTTCAGGAAGGAAAAGATGCCTTGGGTGCAGATGCCAGTTACTCACACAAAGAGAATCAGGAACATAGATTTTTTTCCCTGTCTTCAGAACCCAAGTCTTAGCCTCCCTACACTTCTGATACATGAGGCTATGTTCTTAGGTTTCCTGGAACTCTGATGGGGTATGGTGCTTCCTGTTTAAGCCAGTTTAACCCTGTCTACCTGAAGCTATATGGAGTTCAGGAGTGTGGAGAACAGGAAAAAGAATTCTTGATCCAGAGTATGGGACTAAACTTGACTAATTTTTCTTTTTTAATTTCAAAAGATCTGAAGGTTTTAATAATAATAGTCCCTTTGTATTCTTCCCTAGGGACAAATGATGTAATATGAATACACTTTGTATTTTTAAAAACACTATATCAGAGAAGGAGAAAATAATAGAACTCAGGATGGTAGTGAGTGTGCAAATCCCTGTCACTGTCCCTCCATAAGAAAGGTCTCCTTTTAGAAGCCAAAGAACTTTCATAGGTGCTGAATCTAGCACCTTTCCTCTTTATGACTGAACTACGGATACTTTAAACCCTTGACTTCAGAGCATGGCAGAGATAGCAGACCCCACTCATCTATTAGAAGAAAGAAATATATTGGCAGGGAAAATATATGGGGTTAGTGAAAACAAAGACCACTCTTCACAGAACTTGCCAGCATAACATGTTTTGATTATAAGGCCTGAAATATTTCTTTGAAATAACTTCCTTCTCTTAGAGGGTAGAGGCATGAGAACTTACAGGCAGAGAGATTGTAAGTGATACAACCTAAAAGACACTGCCCAGGGTAGGGGCATGGGAAGCTTGAAGAACCTGACGTATGAGGGAAATGTATGTGCAGGGAAACAAGCTCTCTGAGAGACATGGAAGGAGGATGCCTTGGACACAGTTATTGGTTCTTGACTTCAGTGTTTCCAGGAAGTCTGGACTTGTATCTGGACTTGTATCTGACATGCTTACTCCTACCACAAGAATTTCAGACCTTTGGCCTTTGATGCTCTTCTTTGCCGAAGGAAGGAAAGGGACCTGTAATCACAGTAAATTTATCTGTTGGGTTCTGCCTAGACCTAAAGAACCTCTTTGTGCTGACTGTCTTCTCTTTCATGAAGTCCACACCTTAGATCCAGACCACTCTATAGGGTCAGACATTGATCTTGACCTTTAGTATCTTTACTATCACAAGAACAGACTACTTGCATCCAGGCCTGGGCTCTGCTTAGAGGCTGACACTAGTTTGTTTCAAAGGAACTTGCTGATTTTCCTTTCTTCTGGGACGACTCTGTAACATATGGCTTGTCCTTTTTCTAGGTTTACTTTTTTGAAGAGCCTATCCCTTCTGGCGCAGACTCAGAAATGTTTCTTTCTCAACAGGGTTCTCTGTCCTTAGCAGAGTGGCTTGCTTTCACTGTCAAGGGTGATCCCCAACCTTCATTTTCTGAATTCTCTCCTGAATGAAATCTTGTCTTCTTATTTTGGGTCTGAATCATGTCATGGTTCTTTCCCAGGAACTGAAACTTAGAAATTCATACTCAGGCCACTTTGATGTGCCCTCTTTCTCTTCTCCAATTCTCTAGTTCGGTTGCATTATGCCAGGTTTACAGGGAATCTGGATGTTTCTATAAATTTTCTTGGACTGATAATATTGGTATGACAACAACTTAGCTCTCCAGGCCCCACAGGCCTTGATGAGGTGAGCAGCAAATCAACCCTAGCTGCTTGCTATCAGTCAAGATTCTTATGGACAAGGGAGCCTCCTGTTGAGAAGTGCTAGGTCTTTTTCCAATCTGGCAGGGAACCCCAGTTCCAGTTTACAGTTAAAAAGACACAAAAACACTGGGGAATTTTTTCTTAATAATCTCAAAGTGGGAAAGCTTTTCAAGTATGGATCAAAAATAATTTTCCAAAATGATTGATAAACTCAAATACATGGGGAAAACATTCCCGTATTGAGGGAAAGACACATTTACATACATATACACATACTAAAAAAGCCAAAGACACTGACAGACTGGGAGAACTATTTTCCACCAAATACAAATGAGCTTGTTTTCTTAATATATAAATGACTCCTATAAAGCAAAAAAATATTAAAAGATTCAGTAGATGGGGATCCTGGGTGGCTTAGTGGGTTAAAGCCTCTGCCTTTGGCTCAGATCATTATCCCAGGGTTCTGGGATCGAGCCCCACATCAGGCTCTCTGCTTAGAGGGGAGCCTTCTCCACCCACCCCCCCCTCCCACACTTGCTTCTCCACCTGCTTGTGATCTCTGTCTGTCAAATAAATAAATAAATAAATAATCTTAAAAAAAAATTAGTAGGAAAAAAAATGAGTAAATGATAAGAATATAGCTGAAAAAAAGTAATACAAGTAAAAGTCCTTATTCATATAAACTGCAAATTAAAACTACAAGTTGTCATTTTTTAAACTGCCTAATTGGAAAAGATGGAAAAGTTCAATAAATCTTCACATCAGTTACAGTTAAAAAGGCAAACTCGCCTTTGATTACTGCGAAGGATAAATGGTTCTAATTACCGCAGAAAACAATTCCATGCTATCTTTACAAATTTGAAATTCATGTGCCTTCACTAACAATTCCATTCTTAGAAATGTATCCAAAAGCTTTACCCACAGATTTATAATGAAGAATTTCATCACAATATCTAAATGACAGAAAAGGCTTAGAAATAACAAAAATATTCATCAGCAAAGAGCTAGTTAAATAAATAATGCACATTCATACAGTGTTAAGCAACCCTCTGCTTGAAAAGAATGAGCAATTTCCATGGTATGATGTACAACATCCAAGATACATGAGAAGAAAGAGGTGAGAAAAATAGTATAGTATGTTAACAGGTGTGTTACCTGATAAAGGCCACTTATCTCTATCTACTTGTATATTCATAGACACTTCTGGGGTGGAAAAAAAAAAAAACTAGAAACATTAGTGGTTAATTGATAATGGTACTGGAGGGCCAAGGAGCAGGTTGTGAGAGAGATTTTTGTTTATTGAATGGTATTTTCAAATTATAGACCATGAATATCTATTACTTGTTCAAAGAATGAATAAAACAATCAATAATAAACAATAAAGTGATTAATTGGTCATCAATGATAATTTAAGCATAGAGGAAAATGTCAAGAATGTCTGGGTGCTTTTTGCACCTATTTAAATATATACATATTGATTCAAAATGTGTCGATTGTGCGTTTATAAATTTATCTCTGCTTAAAGAATATTTTTTGAAGGTACTATTTTCTTTTTTTTTTTTAAGATTTTATTTATTTATCTGACAGAGAGAGAGAGATCACAAGAAGGCAGAGAGGCAGAGAGGGGGAAAACAGGCTCCCTCTTGAGCAGAGAGCCTGATGCAGGGCCCGATCCCAGGACCCTGAGATCATGACCTGAGCCAAAGGCAGAGGCTTAATCCACTGAGCCACCCAGGTGCCCCTGAAGGTACTATTTTCTTATATATTACTTATCTTAGTAAATTACAATTCAGGCAGTAAAAATCAAATATCATCAAATGGAACAAAAGTTTTGTTTTGAAAAAAAATGTTAAAGGATAACTAAATCAAAAACTATATTCAGCTCTTAAAATATTTTACTAGTGTTTTATTAAAATATGTTTTCATTACAATTAGTAAGATGTTTGGATTTTTTTATCAGAGTTGCTTATTTTCTGAATAATACTTAAATTTAAGGAGCAAATGATTAACTGTATGTTTATATTCTAGATTTTATACCATTGCTTACAAAAAAAACAAAAAACAAATTAATCTGACAAATAGAAATATTCAAAATTGTCTACCAATTTTTTATCTTTTTATTTAGCTCATTTTATAAACATTTTGTCCACTTGGAGAATAAAATGATCTTCCTGGAAGTTATGATTATGATTTCAGTACTACTCAGTGTTCTCAATTAGCAAAGACCTCTTGTAACCAAAACAGTATAATTTAAACTCACTTGTATGAATTACCAGTTATTTTATTCAAATGTATTCAGGGATAGAACTACTGTTTGCAGCAGAGTTTCAAGAAACTTACTTATTTATAGTACCCAGCTCTATGTCAAAATCTTTGTGATTTCACTCTTTCTCCTTCTTTTTTCCCCCTCATTATATTCTCCTTTTCATAGGAGGAATCACAGTAATCAACTGTGAGTAGAAGATAGGATCAGAAACTCAATTTTTAAATTTTTAACTGGTTATACTATTTAAATTTTCTATCTATAGAATACAGAATAATAAAGGTACAGTATTTGCATTAACTATAAAAACATGTTGTCTGGATTCCTGGGAATTAGGAATTTCTCTCCCTCTTATTTTATACTTAAAAAAATGATTATGACAATGGAAGGTAAACATTTTGGTAGAACTTATTTAAAAACCTAGGTCCTATGTGACCACTGACTATGCAATCATTTTCAGATTCCAAGATGATAGTGTGAGGAGAAGCAGTTCCTCTGGGAGGTGACCCTGATAGGCATTAAGAGAGGAGCAGGCTCGTGAGACAGAGAAGGGAAGACAGCCTACAAAGAACACATTCTCACGTCAACTAACTGGATCTTAGCTCTGCTGGGATGGAGCTCTGGGTCAGGATGGCATCCATATCTCAGGCTCATCCCTCCTAGGGATTACTGGCTGAACATTAATTCTCTGGCCTTTCAAGCCTGCAGACCTCAGGAAGCAGACTCTTGGACTGACAGAATCCTCAGGGAGCAAGAAGTAAAGGCAATTGTACTTCATTCACCACCATAATAGCTGAGAGGGGATAGGGCGAAGCTTCAGGTCTGACTTAAACACCTTGACAATTAATTAAAGTGACAGTACATTTGATTACAACTGTTAGAGTCCCCAAGTTCAAGTGTGTCTTCTCTCTCTACTGCTCTGATTTGGTCACTCCTGAGTATCAAGAGCTGGTAATAACTTCCAGAGTGGACTTGTCTGGAAGGGGAATGAGGTCAGCTGGAAAGCAAATGAACCTCAGATACACTTTGGGTATGGCGCTCATTGATGCTCGCCTATGAAGAAGATATTCTGCTTCTATAAACATCCTCAGTTTTCATTAGGAATGCTCCTTCCCCATGCACACACTCTCAGATCACATGAAGCAGGATAACGTGCCAGTTCAAAACACAGCTTAAATCCTAGATCTGTGCAAAGAATACCAGAGAAGACACCACTTTTTTGCTCTAGAACTGACATTGGAAAGATTTGGGCCCTGGTACCTCTGCCTGACATGTGATCATGGGGAAGAGACACTCTCTGGGAATGAGTCAGCGTGATGAAAGAGAACTGAGTTCAAGACAGTAATTAGATTCAGGGGCATCATTTAGGGGTACAGACCCTTTTTCATTCATGCCCAAAGATCAACACTGGGTTCCTGGAACTTCCTAAAATAAATCACTTGTAGTGAGACTTAGATTTTTAATCCATAGATGTTCCCCCCGCCAATGAAGATTTATTTATTTATTTATTTGAGGGAGAGAGAGAGAAAGGGGGCGGGGTGGACAGAGAGAGAGTACGTGAGCAGGCCAAGGGACAGAAAGAGAGGTAGAAAGAGAATTCCAAGCAGACTCCCTGCTGAGTGGGGAATCCAGAGGGGCTCAATCTCATGTCCCCAAAGATCATGACCTGAGCAGAAATCAGGAGTCAGATGCTAATCAACTGATGCTAGGCACCCCAAATCCACAAGATTTCTATATGCAACATGTATTATCAGATTATTATAATATAGGAAGAAACTTTAATGTCCTATTTAAGGCATTCTCAGCAATAGGCAAGACTTTAATAAATAGAAACTAGTGTGACCTTGGGTAAATGCCTTAATATCCTTAGTAGTAAATTGAAGTAAATCACCACACTGCATAGAGGTGTTGTGAAGGCTAAAAAAGTTAATGAATGCAAAGTCTTTTGTATAGCTCTCAGCACATCCTATTGTGATCTCTTGAAAGCTAGGGTTATATCGAGTATCTGTTTTTTCAAACACTATAAATCCAGCACCAATTATACTGCTTGCACAAAGTAAACCATCAACAAACAAGTGTGGCACTAATGCATGGATGAAAGGAAGTAGAAATGATATTTAAAATATTGAGCAATTACTATGGTATCAGTACCATCAGTAGATACTGGACAGCCATAAACAAATACAGCCCTATTGGCATGCATGCCTGTTAGGTCCGTTATTAAATGAAACAAGACTGAGACAAAGTGAAAGTTATTTAAAGCTTTATTTTATGATAAGTATTAGAAGTTAGACTGATCGGTCAGGGGAACTAGACTGAGACAAGGTGAATGTTATGCAAAGCTCTATTCTATGCCAAGCATTAGAAGTTAGACTGACCAGCCATGGCCGTCTCTGAAGAGAATGACCACCCCCAGCTTATAGGCTCAAGAATTGACCGACTGACCAGTCAGGGCCGCCTCCAAAGAGGGCAACACCCCACCATCTTGCAGACTACCTTCTACTACCTTCTATAGAGCAAAACTCTGGCCACACATAGGTGGCCAATGAGATTGTAGTCATGTTAGGTCACATGCAGGTGGCCAATTGAATTACAATATGACCTAACCTATTACTCTGGTCAGAATTGGTGCTCAAGGTTGGCGCCCAAATGGCAGGGTTTACATTCTTTGGTGGTTAGGGAAAAAGTGTGTGTGTTTCTTACTGATTGGATGTCGCCACCTGGCCCAACTCATCCTTGTATTCTGGGCTCTGTTATTAGGAACTAGCTGACCATATTTTACTGGTTTCCCAGACTTGCTTCTAAGTAAGTTTCTCTGGGGGGAGGAGGGCAGGGTCAGTTTAAGTTTTATTGCACAAACAACAAAATGGCTTTTGTTGTTTTGACTCCAAGATGGAGTCGCTCTGGCTAAATAGGTCCTTACAAAGCCTACGGAAAATAAGCTGAGATGAGTGAGAAAACAAATATTAAAATGCAAATTATATGTAAATATTTCCATATATACAGTATATAGTACTTTGCAAAACTCTAAAGCTTTGGATATCTTTGGTTTTGCCTTCAGAGAAGACTATATCTGGTGATACTGCCCATTGGTTATTATTTTATAAAAAAAGAACACTACCAGAATACAGTGCCTTGATTATAGAACTCTTGTATATAGAATACTTTTCACTTGAGAAAAGAATCACGAGCGTACATCCCTCCCATGTTTTCCCTTACAAGCAATGTCTGGCCTGTGCTGTATATTTCTGTTGCTAAGAGGAAACTTTGAGATTATTTGAGAATATATGCATGCCACTCCCATGGAAGGAACTTTATTTTAAAAGTTTTTCAATATGTGTTGGGGCTGACTTTACTATCCTGAATCCTGACTAAAAACCATATTTAGCTCAGGTAACCTGTTCAAGAATTCAAGAATTTATCTGTCAAGTTGCATGCTATTTTTTTTTTTTTATCATCTCTCTTTATAAGGGTAACTTTCCCATAGTCTCCATCTACTCTAGGAACACCTCTTCCTTTTACCTCTCGCTTCTCTTTATGTGTCTTCAGAAAATAGTAACTGATTTAAATATACATCCATTAGGGGCACCTACGTGGCTCAGTGGTTTAAAGCCTCTGCCTTCGTCTCGGGTCATGGTCCCAGGGTCCTGGGATCGAGCCCTGCAATGGGCTCTCTGCTTGGTGGGGAGCCTGGTTCCCTTCCTCTCTCTCTGCCTTCCTCTCTGCCTGCTTGTTATCTCTGTCTGTCAAATGGATAAATAAAATCTTTTGAAAAAAAAATACATCCATTAATTCACTGAAAAAATGTTTGTTTAGAGCTTTGAGATTTCAAGCACAAGCCACTGCATTGAAACCAATTCAGGTAAAACATAATAAGGATCCTAAATTCCCTGAACCAAAAATAAAATTATAATATTCAGGTTTCCTATTTGCCAAAGTCAATGGAATATTTCACAATCAACTGGTGATTCAAATTATCTATTCCCAGAGTAAACATTGTTTTATCCATGGTAGGCTGTTGATTGAGCAGAACTGAATTGTATTTGACATTCATTGGATTTGGCAAGTGCCATCGCTGTTTAATCAGTTACTCATCAGCATTCCTTGTCATTATTGTTTCTAAATCACAAACAAGTCAAAGATCAACAATTACTTGGTACTTTGGGTTTCAATCAAAATAAACCCAATAGAGTATATCAGTCATATCCCATCCCACAACCTTCCATTTCATTATAGTCTCAAGAATAATTGCTCCAACATAGCAGATGAGATCTTCCAAGATAATTTTCCTTTCTTATTTATCAACAAACACAAAAGCCGCATTTCTCTGTGGATCAACCATCCATCTTCAATTTGTGATTTTTTCCCCCTTTATGTACAAAGGAATTGAGTAGGAATCAGGAAATAATAGGTAAGCATTCCAGTTAAAAGAACAAGTTCTCTATTGATTTTCTACTTCATCCTGTAAAATCTCTTTCTTTTCTAGAACTGTTCCCTTCTTGCAAATGTCAAAAAGGAAATGACCTTTGCAGTATTTCAAACTAAAATATGTATCCTAGTATGGTAATTATTTTATAAAAGGTCAAAAAACATTTTACAATGTAAACATTGCTGGTCCAGAAAGCAACATAAATTTTTTACATTATACTATTTAAAATCAATGAGTGTATATATGTATATACATTATATCATGTATATATATATAATATATGCATAATTATATATAATATATATAATTATATGTATAATCATGTTTGTATATATATATACACACACAAATATACATACACATTTCATATGTTCATATACAAGATGTTCTCTTTTTTCTGAAACATGACCTGCTATGATTTTCAAAAAACTGAAAAAGACTTACATTCCTCAAGAATATTTATTGCTTTGCAATAAATTTCATTTTGTATTCTTTCTATAGCACACAAATTATAGGCAAGCACTACAAGGGAAGTTCATCATATACACTTAAGTATATCAATACAAGTGAGGTAGTCAATAGTTGCTTACTAACTTTTTATGATGAACTAAATTCTAACTCTGATGTCTACAGAACACAACTCTTTAATAGTGATTGACAGTCCTTACAAGCTTACCCTATAATGTTAATATAGAATAACTGCACATGTTTATACTAAATAATATGTATATAAATTCATCATAAATTATTATATGTTATATAGTATATTATAAATACTGGTACTATATGACATAATGTAATATAAAATCTAAGTAAGTACTAGGATAATACTAAGAAATTGTCAAAATATGTTTTTATTCATCCATATGTACAGTTCCTTTACAAATAGTTTAAAAACTAAAGATGTAGAAATAATCTAGTTACTTCTCAGACAAATCTACAAAATGTCTATTTTCTTAACTATAGATCATAGAAAGAAGAGCATGGCATTACTACATCATGACCTTTTGGGGAAATGAACTATGTCTCTAAGATCCCACGCCAAAACTCTCTGTTACATAAACGATCTTTCTTAGTAACTAAGTTCTTAGAGGTGGCAAAAGTATGTGTTTTGGATTGAATATCTGGGCTTTCAACAGAGAGACAAGTATATGATACACAACAGAGCAACAGAAGGTAATTCCAATAATCAGAGCATCAGAAGTCTACTTGGATAAAAGATACATTTTAAGTGGTAAGAGTACCTGACCTACTACTTTGATACTTTTACTGACAAGTAACAGAAAACAATTCTGGCAGTTTCAGGCAAATGGAAGAATATTTATTTAAACAATACTATGAGTTTATAGAGCACTGGGAGTTTAGAGACCCAGGCTTAGCAAAACAAAAACACATGTTAGTGTAGACAGCTACTGAAAACACAGACTTTTTCTTTTTAAAAGAAAAAGTTCAGGTACCACTGCTATAACTGATGCAGTGAATGAGTTCTAAAAGTTCCTACCACATCATTTAATCAACATTAAAAATTCTAGATAGGCTAATTGAATTTAAATTTTAAAAAAATTCTAGGGTGCCTGGGTGGCTCAGTGGGTTAAGCCGCTGCCTTCGGCTCAGGTCATGATCTCAGGGTCCTGAGAACGAGTCCCGCATCGGGCTCTCTGCTCAGCAGAGAGTCTGCTTCCTCCTCTCTGCCTCTCTGCCTACTTGTGATCTCTCTCTGTCAAATAAATAAATAAAATCTTTAAAAAAAAAAATTCTAGATAGGGGTATGCAATTAGTTAACCTAACTCAAAAACGGTTAAATCTAAGCTATGACCCAGGTCTCAGGTTGGAGAGAGGGAGGATCTGATTGCTGAAGCTTCAGTTTTAGAACATGCAGTATAACCTCTCACTAAAGCTACCTAAAATACAGAATTCCTCTTCAATAGGAAGAAGGGGGTGAGTACAGATTTTTTTTAAAAGCAAGTATTCACTATACTTATACATAACAGTAAGACAAACTTTCATTTATTCTATACCTATGACATCTCATAATAATCTTCTGAAGTTATGCCATTCATCTATCTATTCATTTAACTTGTTTATTATCATTTGCAATGACTAAAATATAGATTCCCTAAGAACTGGGAATTGCCTCTATTGTTCAACGTTTTATCCCCCTGATCTAGGCCAGAGATTGCTAATCAACATATAGGTAGCCAGTAAATATTTGTTGAATTAATTGATAAAGAAATGGATTCAGTAACAAATGGAAAGCACTACTTCCCCAATGTCTTTGCCCAATTCAATGCTTTTGAGTCACTTTTGACCCAATTTTGAAGGCTATTTGCAACTAATTGTTATCATATAAAAGCCTGGACTAAAGGAAAGATGAGTAGCTTGCCACTGCCTTTAAGAGCTTTAGCAGTTTTATCTCCACATCCCCTTGTAGAATGCAATCTTTGACCTACTTTCTGTGATGGGCAGTGTGCTGGAGTTAATAATGAACTTGTGATGACAGTGAATCAAGTGTGAAGCAGCTGCTTCTGCCGGGTCCTTCTGAAATTGTTTCAAGCTTCAAAAAGACAGTTTCTAAATTCCAATGGAATTTGGAAGATAAATGTAAGCTAGACTTCTTGCAGGAGATTTCACACTGAATAGTTTCTAACATATAGTTCAGGAGTAAGAGTCAAAGAAAACAAGATAGATGTGAAATAACTGATGATAATTTTTACGACAAAAATGTAAGAAAGATATTGAATGTTTGCTTTTCTGTGGGTGGATGTGGGGAAGATAATTACACATCAAGATCTAGGCTAAGTGTCCAGCAATTCTGGATGATGTTTTCTGTCTAAAACTTGCTAGTCCTCTAACACCCTGTTCTAGGTACATGTATGCAAAAAGGCTTACCTGAACTTACAAGATATTTTTTCCCTTTGATGCTTCCATTACAACCTATTTTATTTTAAAATTTACTACATGTTTTTACATTTAGTTCATTTAGTTTATTTAGTTTATTTAGCTGTATGTCCCTACTCAAATGTTATTCCAAACATAGAAATAGAACATAGAATAACATAGAATAACATTACTGATCCTGTGTCCCTATAGCCTAGCTTAGCTTTGTGCAGCACACAGAGTTTCATACATATTTGTTGAAATATTAATTGATCTAGGGTGAATATTGTCCTATAACTTGCTGAAAATCAATGATAAATCTGATTTCTGGGTTGAATGAAGAAAGGTAACATGTTAAAATAACAAAAACAATTTCTATCCCTGAATGTCGAATAAAATTCTCTTTTATTTGTTAAATAGCACACATTTGCAAGTTACAAAATCACCGGTAACTAAGAAATGAAGACCATTTCCTGAATATGAGAATAAAGTTTAGAGACAATAATTACTACCTTTCTTCCCTAAAAAGGTTAAAAGAGAGTGGCAACCAAGATTGTTGTCAAGTAACAGGGAAAAAAACAAGAGAGAGAGAGATAAGAGAGAGAGAGACAGAAGAGGGAATTAAAATACTGAATAAGATAAAGTTTCTTATCTTTACTGGCCTGCCTGAGATTACTTAGGAAAAAAAGTGGATAAAGACTGAAAATTCCTGGGACGCCTGGGTGGCTCAGTTGGTTGGATGACTGCCTTCGGCTCAGGTCATGATCCTGGAGTCCTGGGATCCAGTCCCGCATCAGGCTCCCAGCTCCATGGGGAGTCTGCTTCTCTCTCTGACCTTCTCCTCGTTCATGCTCTCTCTCTCTCAAGTAAATAAATAAAATCTTAAAATAAAATAAAATTTAAAAAAAAGACTGAAAATTCCAGTGACATGTTGTTTATGCCATGGTATTTCTAGGTCCATTTCAATGGAGATTTCAGAGTTCCCTCAAAAATAAACGGTCCATTTAAAAGTTCTTATGTTTTCCAGTGCCTCTGGACGTACAGTAATTTCTGCAAAGATTCTGATCATTAGTGATTTCCAGATTTCACAGAGTTTACCAGCAGGAAGTACAAAAAAAGAATTTCTCTCATCTTTATAGATAACAGCTCTTGCTGCAATAGGGCCCCCCCTTTTTTTATACTTTATTATTTTTATTAACATATAATGTATTATTTGCCCCAGGGATATAGGTCTGTGAATCATCAGGCTTACACACTTCACAGCACTCACCGTAGCACATACCCTCCCCAATGTCCATAACCCAGCCACCCTATCCCTAATCCCCTTCCCCCCAGCAACCCTCAGTTTGTTTTGTAAGAATAAGAGTCTCTTATGGTTTGTCTCCCTCCATATTTTCTTTCTAAGGGACATTTGCCTGAAAACTAAGACAATCAAACTTCTTCCCCAAAATTTCAATGAGAGGGCAAAACCCTTGAGTGGGGAAAAAGGCCTCATAAACCTGTGGTAGACCATATTCAGCATACCACACATACCCAGCATAATGCAAAAGTGTCAGATCATCCTCTAAAATACTTTTTTAAAATTATAAAATAAATATACAGAAGAGTATTCATAATATAAATCATCACATAACTTTTGTATTTAATCTTTGCTGAATGCTTGAGAAATTATTCTTTTTAATTACATTGTAATTATATATATTCTTTGTTAAATGGCATACTAAACAAAAGTATATAGTTGAAAAGTGAACATTTCCCTTAGCTCCAGCCCTCAATGCCCTGGGTCCTACAGTGAAGAAAATAGTACTTATGGTTCCCTTCCACTCTTCGATGGACCTGAAGTGTGAGGGAAAACTAAACTACAGTTGTTCACATCTATTGACATTTTGAGGTTGTTGATTTCTAAAGCATTATCCAGCCTACTTCTTAGCCATAGGACTAATATTAATTCTTTTATATTACTCATATTCATACTACATTTTTTTCTATAACTTCCTTTTTTTAACTTGGAAAATATATTGACATGAGTCCACATTAATCTACTTTATTCTTTTTAACTGATGCATTTTATTTTACAGAATTTGTGTAATACGATTCATACGTCAAATTGGTTGAAAGGATAAATTAGCAGAGAACTCCAGATCGACTTAAGCTTCCATAAGGAATAAAAGTGAGTGAACAAAGCAGAAATAATAAACATGGTGAACTGAGAAATAGGCAAGGATAAAATGAAGATCAAAAGGGGAATTGGTAAGAGATAGAAGTTTGCTAAAATGTAAATTACAAGGAAAAGAGGAAGCAAAAGGAAATTACTAACCACTTGTCTTTTTGATATTTATATTTATATTATAGAACCAAGAATGCTAATACATTCCCCTATTTAGAATTTAATACAGCTTGTGGAACAATGATAATAAAAATAACACTTACCACTTACTGGAAATTCAATATGAACCAGACACTGTACTCTGTGTCTAGTCCTTATACTAAACCTTGAAAAGTTCTCTTCAGCAAGTTTTCAGTTGATTTATTACTTGGTGAACACTTTCTAGATTCCTCTTTCCTTCACAACTACATATAATCCATCAGCAAGCTCTATGGTCTCTTCTTTCAGAATATATCCCAAATGTGACCATTTGTCATCACTCTAACACCTTCCCTCTAGTCTATGTCATCTTCATTTTTAGGAAAGGTATAATATGAAAATATAATAATTTTCTAAATAGTTCCCTTCCTCCCACACTTGCCCCCATACAGTTATTTACCATTCAGCAACAAAATAATGTTTTTGGCAGTAGATCAGATTATATCATCCCTCTTACTCAAAACCCTCCAGTAGAACAATGAAGTTTCAACTGTGGTTTACAAAAACACTTATTTCCCCAACATTGTCTTCTTCCCCCAGCTCACTGGTTCCAGGCACACTGGCTTTGTTTTTACTCGAAGCACCAAGTTCTTTCCTCCTCAGGATTCTTCACTCTCTGGCTTTCCTCGGCCTTGAATGATCCTCTCCCAGAAATTTCCACAGCAACTCCCTCACTTCATTTAATCTTGATCAAAGGGAGGATCTCTCTACTTTGTTTAAAATCGCCCAACCACATAATCACTTCACAATATTATGGTTTTCTTCTTAGAACTAATCATTGTTAGTTATTAATAATAGATTTGGGGGGGGTTATCATCCATCTGCCCTATGGGAATATAAGTTGTGTGAAGGCAGAAACTTCATCTGACCTGTTCTGGATCTCAAGGACCTAACAGCAATGTTTGCTGAAGAGGGGTTCCCATAAATATTCATAGAATAAATACTGATCAATAATGCTTTGTTTAAGCATGTCCATTTTTGGTTTCAAGCTCAGAATATTATCAGTTCCCTTTTTTGTTAATAGAAACTCCCTAAAGCTAGATATTTTGGATGTTATATAAGCTGAAATTGTTAGGATTTTGCAGCTTTCTTCACAATAATTAATAGCATCAGTGCAACTGTTTAAGTCATAAAAGCTCAACCTAGCTTCTGTTAGCAATTGAGGATGGTAGTATAGTGTTTTCTTTCCTGAGTTCACTAGTTCTTTACAAACCATACAAGAAGCTTGTGTACTCTTGTTAAGCAACCTCAAAATTCAAGACATTTGACACACAGCATAGCTTGCCAATTCCATCACCTTTAGAAATGACATTGGTTTTGTCCCTTCCTCTTTGCTTTGTGTACTTGTAATTACTCAATGATTTCTTGAGAAAAGGTAACTTCTGGAGGCACCTGGGTGGCTCGGTGGGTTAAAAGCCTCTGCCTTCGGCTCAGGTCATGATCCCAGGGTCCTGGGATGGAGCCCCACATCGGGCTCTCTGCTTAGCAGGGAGCCTGCTTCCTCCTCTCTCTCTGCCTGCCTATCTGCCTACTTGTGATCTCTCTCTGTTAAATAAATAAATAAAATCTTAAAAAAAAAAAAAAAAAAAAAAAGGAAAGGAAAAGTAACTTCCGTACAATTTGAAAGTGCAATCCAAACAAATCAGAAAGGATTTAATCATACAATTCCACTGAATCATCCCAACCAGTGATCAGGTAATGAAAATAAATGTTCCCATTGTGTAGATTAAGACATTAACTCTTCTCTCAGATTCCAGAATCTGTTGTACCACTGTATTCAAATTCTAGCTCAAATACTTCCTAGATATAGGACATTAAACAGGTTGAATAACCTTTCAAAGTATTAATTTTTTATTATAAAAATAAATAACAATATCATTTACATGATAAAGATATGGTGTGATTTAAAAAATGAATACCCTTAGAAGCCATTGAACTGACAAGAGCAGCAGGGAATCTTAGTGAGAAGTAAATATCAGAATTATCTAAAGAGACCCACACCTTTTTTTTTAAAGATTTTATTTATTTATTTGACAGAGAGAGATCACAAGTAGGCAGAGAGGCAGGCAGAGAGAGAGGAAGGAAAGCAGGCTCCCTGCTGAGAAGACTGCCCTATGCCGGGCTAGATCCCAGGACTTTGGGATCATGACCTAAGCGGAAGGCAGAGGCTTTAACTCACTGAGCCACCCAGGTGCCCCAAGAGGCCCACATCTTAACTGTCATAGCTTGAACTGAGAATTTTGGGGCCACATTTTAGATTATAATAATAAATAGGTTTTTCTTGACCCATCTGCAAGAGGATTAATTATTTAAACACCAACAGATTGTAATTATGATTAATACCTTCACATAATAACCATTCACAATGCTTCTTTTGCCATATGCATTTACTAGATTAAATTTTTATCAATTTAAAGAACATGTTCACAGAATAACTTCATAGAACCCAGATGAAACTCTAGAGTCATAACAACCCAGGTTCAAATCTCAGCTTACCTCCTTCATAGTTGAGGAACCTTGAATAAGGCCTTTAAAATATTCAGATTGTCAAGCTAGATGCCTTCCCATTTAGAAGAGAAGTAGCACAACTCTTCTGGATCAAGTCAACCTCAAACTAACAGTAATTGGAGAGGTCAGTATTTACTGAGTGGTTTTTTTTTACTACAAGTATAGTTACCATCTGAGATGGTAGCCTAACGTATACAGAAGTTGCATCGCTATGTTGTATACCTGACACTAATATAACATTACATGCCAATTACACTTAAATTTATATCTATATCTACATATGTAGGTATAGATATAGATATTTACTACTGAGTGTATGCTATGGGATTAGCACTCTGTTAAATACTCTATTTAGTGTTATCTCACTTAATCAACACAAGTGACCTATAAAGTTGATGATATTATTTGAATCTCCCTTTACAGGTAAGGAAACCAAGGTAGTGTATTGCCTTCTATCTATGTCTCTGTCTGGGCTGCTACAGTAAAATATCAGAGACTAGCTGGATGAGAAACCACAGAAGTATATTGCTCATAGTTCTAGAAGCTGGGAGGCCACAGATGAAGACAATGGCAGATTTAGTGTCTAGTGAAGGCTTGATTCCTACATGGTGTCTCTTCACTGTGTCCACAAGTGGTGAAAAGGACAAGCTAGGTCTCTGGGATCTCTTTTATAAAGAAAGTAATTTCAATCACTGTCAACCTAATAACCTGCCCCAAACCCCAATGCCTAATATTATCACCTTGAGGGTGATTTCATCATGAATTTTGAAGAGATGCATTTAGACCATAGCAACCAGTCAGCAAGTGGTATAGCTAGCACTCAAATTCATTTCCTTTGACTTCAGTGGTGGTGTTAATCTACTCTTGAATGATTTCTGTATTTTTTAAGCAGCCTATCCTTTTCCAAATGCAATTTCTGGAAAGACCCAAATGCAGTTTCTTTAAGTTTATATTATTTAACAGGAAGATGAGAGGACCCCAAACCCAACTCTGTTAGACTCCTTGCTCCTGTAAGGTGGGTCCTGCATGGACCAAAAGAGATCGGAGGTACAGATTAGAAAACTCTTTATCTAAGCCAGCCCTCATCTGTCTATAGCACCCATTATATCTATCCACATGTAGCCATTTAAATTTAAAATAATTAAAATTAAAATTAAAAATAAAATATCAGGGTGCCTGGGTGGCTTAGTTGGTTAAGCATTAGACTCTTGATTTCAGCTCAGATGGCGATCTCAGGGTCCTGGAATGGAGCCCCACGGTGCACTCTGCACTTAGCAGGGAGTCTGCTTGAGATTCTCTTGCTCCCTCTCCCTCTGCTCCCACCCCCACTCTCTTGCACTCTCTCTAAAATAAATAAGTAAAAATCTTTAAGTGATAATAAAATATCCAGTTCCTTAGGCACATTGGCTCCATTTTGAATGCCCAGGGGCCACATATGACTGGTAGTTTCAATATCAGCACAGATATAAAACACTTCTATCAACACACAAATATCCATTTAACAGCTATGATCAAGAGGAAACCTCTAATGACTGCCCATTACAATTATAATAAAATTCAACATCCTAGCATAGTTTTCCTTATCTGGTAAAATCCGGACCTTGCCTATAACTTTGATTTTACTTCATATAAATCTCTGCAGTGCACTGTGTTCCAGACAAACTGGCTTTCTGTATGTTTCTCTATTTGGCAAGCTTCTTCTGTAGTTTTACATTTGTTTTCTCTGCTCATTGCATTCTTCTCCACCTCCCCCACACCGATCATTATACAGCTGCCTTTTTCTCATCCTTCAGTATTAGCTCAAATATTGCTTTCTGAAGATCCCTTTCCTAATTATCTAATCTAAATGAGCTCTTCCATCACAAGTTTTTGTTTTTATTCTATTCCATTCCCTATTTTATTTTCTTGAAGCACTTGCCACTTTTGGAGTTTTTCTTATTTGTTCGCTTATGTCTGTTGCTTCCACTCTTGAATATAAATTCTAGATATTCAAAGACCTTGAATGTCTTGTTCACAGATGCATCCTTAGCTCTAAGCTCAGTGACTTCCCATAGTAGTAACTCACTAGTTATTAGTTGAATAAATAAATGAAGGAATGGTAGAGATGAAGAAGTAAGTACCAGAGAGGTTAAGCCATTTATCTAAGGTCACACCAGTAAATGCTAAAAATATGTAATTTGAATCTAAAGAGTTCATCAGTTTGAAATTGTGACTATAATAAAGAAGTGTTACTCAGAGGGAAGATGAGGTGGAAGATGATGCTCAGGAAACAACCCAAAACCTAGTCACAATAAGCTAGAAGTCAGACTGTCCCAGGACGAAGGCAGCTCACTAAATTTAAGGAGTCAGACCACAACACCAGCTACTGGGATTTGAGAGACACTGTGAAGTGGGCAGTGGAACTCTGCACTGAAATGTTATTACTTGCCAAAGGTAGCCTCTGAGATGACTCCATCCTGAAAGGCTAGTGAAAAAGTACCTGCCGCAGGATCAGAATAGTATAATTAACAGCAAGAGAATCTTGTAGGAGACAGAAAGGGAAGGTGTCAGGAGGCTCATCAGAGGACATGGCATAGGGAGACAATAGCCGATCAGAGCACTGCTGAGAAAAAGTATAAAGTCAATCCGCCAGCAGCACTAATGGAGGGTCACGACGCATTGATGGTGAGTACTAGAAGGCCCTGAGCACAGCTGGTAGCAGCAGGAAGAGCTGGCAGTGTGAGAAGGAGCAGCTAATCAAACTGTCTACCAGGCTGATTAGACAAGCAGTGGGATCAGGCAGCAGGGGTAGGAGATTCAGCTGCGGGAGGATCAGAAGAACGGGAAAGGCAAAGACAGAACAAGGTCAGTGAGGGGTCTGGCTAAGAGGAGCTGCTGATTGGGTAGCAGTCTGATCAACCAGCTGTGACAGCTCATCACACAGTAAAGGGAGCCAGCAATTGGAGGAGCAAGGAGAGCTGAGGGGGTGGAGCGATTTATAGAATGGGGGAGTTTCAGAGTTGCAAAAGCTAATCACAGTTGACAGCAGCTCCACAGAGCTGGGGGCCTGGCTATTTGGAAGTTTGCAGCCTGTGCCTTCTGCCAAGGGTTTATTTTTCACACCACAAGCAGAGCATGATGCTCAGCTGCTTTCTCTACTATCCGGAAGCTCAGGGGACCGTGATTTGAAGTCTCCTTGACAAAGCAGGGGCTAAGTCTCAGCTCCTAACAATATGGCAACTCGAGACCTGCTTGGCAACTCTAGCCAGACTGGCTCAGCAAGCATATAAATAAGCAAAAACACCTCTTTTTTTTTTTTTTTTTTTTTTTTTTTTTAATTTCTCTCTCTCCTTGTTCACCATTTTTTCTTTTAAACTGTATGCTTGGAGAATTTGCACAAAAGAATTTAAAGGTTTAGGTCAAAATATGACTACCAAGATTCTCAGAAATGTCTGCTTCTTGTTCTTTTAACTTTGTGGGACAGTCACTCTCTACACTTAAGCATTCTCTTTCCCCATTAATACACTGTATTTTTTTTTTCTCTCATAATACACAGAGACACACATTTAGTACTTTAAAACTGCATTCTTATCAAATGGTTTATACAATGGATTTTGTAAAGGCAGAAAACACATGTAAAGCTTAAAAATCAAAAATTTCCATATTTTCTCAATGTTAATTGATTTTGGACTTTCTCCCAGTATAAGTCTATCGGTGCCAAACCCACCTTAAATATTTAGAAGGCTAGTTGCTTATCTCTAACTTATGTTCTCCTTGTTTGTGACAACTTGGGAATCCAACAGCACACAACAGTACCAATAATATTTACCTTTTTTGAGTGCTTCCTTGAAAAAATTATCTAAGAACTATTCCTATCCCTGACTTTACTAGGAGTTGAGACTCATAAGATTAAAAAGACTAAACAAAGTTACACACTAGCAAGTGGGTAAGTTGAAACTCTACTCATCTGTATGTCACATAGTCCTTGTATTGCCAACAAAATTAAAAGATACAGGTTGAAAACCAGGATAGATTTTTACTACTCATCCCACTTTTGATGTCTTCAAGAAATAGACTAAAGGACCTTTTTTCCAAGGCTTAAAATTTCTGTGCATTATGAAAAGTAGCCTGCATACATTTAGAATAGTAGGTGACATATTTTCAAGACAGAGATTGCTATATTTGGAAGGTGTTATACCCGGTGTGAATTAAGCTTGTCCTTATCATATCCCTTTATGACCTCTTGCATCATCTGGATAAGAATCTGGACCAAAAAAAAAAAAAAAAACCTGAAGATGTGATTTCAATGTATGAAGTAATTTATTTAATATTAACTAGGCTTGAAACTGCAATAATTAAAATAATGTGGTACTAGAACAAGAAGAGGCAAGATGATTAATGAAACAGAATAGAGAATTTAGATTCAAGTAAGTATAGGATTTAAATTAATATAAAGGTGACATTTCAGATTGCCAAGAGAAAGATGGACTACCTAATAGTTCTGGGTTAATTTCCTGACTACTAAAAAAACAGTATGATCCTTCTGTTACAAACAACACGAGATGAATTCCAGATGGATTAAGTTTAAAGTTGGTAGAATCTACATTGGATGTACCTTAGCCACCTTGTACAAAAATTTTTATAATATGCTTACCTTTTGACCCAACACTTTCAGTAGATGTCCATCACTTTCATTATCTATTCTAACAAAAAAGAAACATTCATGATGAAGTAAATATCAAACAATAGGAGAATCATAGAAATAAAATACAATGTATACTTATATAAATGCACTACTATATTATTATTCCTAAGAATTTGTGCTACAAAACTCATACATTACTTTTGTAACTAGACAACCAATGACTATTAGAAAACATATGGAATATATATCCAAAGTGAACTACTATAAACTACTTGAAATTTAAAAAAGGGCACTTTTGGTACCAGTGCCATTTTATTCCAGCTGAGACCTAGAGTGGTCAGCACTGTAGTTCCTACCTACTTAGCAGGCACATAATAAATATGTGATGTCACCAAATATAACACTCCTAAAATCACCCCATAATTTTCCAAAGTTAATTAAGAAACTTTTCATTCTCATAATCCTCATGGACAATACCTTGGGTAAATGCTTAAAAGCTAACCCTTGAGTGAAATACTACTTTCCCTAATTATTATTTAAACCTTAATTTATTATATAACTTTAATAAGCACTTTTATGAAGTACTTCCAGTTCAACTGTAAACCAATGAATAAGAATAACCAAGGAGAAGTTAGAAAAACTGGGTAATTCTCTCATCTCTGCAAACTCCCTCTTCCCCAACAAATGCAGTTCGAGGGGAATTTCTCTCCATGAGAACTTTTGAAGGATCTGTTATAATTCCAAGCTTAGCTGTAAGAGGAAGACTCAGATTCAGTGTTATTCTATTCTATTATACATGAGTCTTTCAAAGAAGTAGTACATTTTTATTTTCCTGCCCTCTCTCTAGGAGATGGAGAAAAAACAGAAATAATCATTCCTTACTAGTTCATGACATGAATCATGATTATTTTAGCCAATGATTCAAAACCAAAGGCATTATATACGTAATAGTCATATACACCTTGGAGATTTTGAACAACAAAAACAAAAACAAGAATATGGAGCACTGGGCTAAAGAACACATTGATTTAATGGTTTTGAAACATAAAAAGTATCATACTAACTAATAATAATAACTCACAGTCAAGCCAAAGGAAACTTGGTCAAACCCATTTAACTCTAAGAAGTACACTCATTGCTAAGGAATATTGATCATTAGCAGTAATATGATTCAGTAATCCAGTCTTGGGTATATTAACTCAGGGTAGAGTTAATTTCTAACAGTATGATGGCAGTGTTACAGAAAGGTCATCACTATCAAATATGGCAAATACTGCAGTTAAATTTTGTTTGCTTATTTTTGGGGGGTCATTGTTACTATTTTTCCCTATTAAGGATGGAATTGTGTTGAAGAAATGTATATATTCATAATACTGATGGTTTAGGAACATAATGCAAGGACAGGGATCAGATAAAACATAACAGATTTTGGGACTGAATCCAAGTTCTCATTAAACCAAATGGGCTATTAAAAAATAAATGGGCTAACCCATTAGATGTATAATATACAAATTCATAGTTAGGTTAATGAAGGAATATCTAGAGCAGAAGTAACAGACTCAAATGCTGACAGGGGCTAGGAAGGCATCACAGATGGGCATACTGGGCTGCAATAATTTAGAATGGTAAAGATTATTAGAAGCTACTTAAACCTTCAAAATTCAATTAAAATAACTGTGTTAGAAGGTCAGGGAGAGCACTAATGTCTACTTCCAGCTCAGAGGTTGCCAGTTCTGATCTACCAAAATGACTAGTATATAGGTAAGTACATCTCCAATCTGAGAAACCTAACTACTAGAATCACTGTGTATGAGACAAAGAAGTCTGTGACCAGTTCTCATTTGTACATAAAAGTACAGCAAAGAGGGTCATCTACTGAAAATAGAGCCAGTGATATCTTCATTGAGTTATTAAGTATAAATAGAAATTACTCAGCAATGAATGAATGAATTCTCACATGCAAGAAAGTGGTATATTACACATATTCGTGATTACATTCTTTACCATTTCATTTCTCATTGTACAGTATTTATGTAGATATATAGACAGATACATAAAAAATGCTCACCCAGTAGTCACTGCCATTATTATAGTAGGCAGTATAAATTGATGTATAAACTCAACCAGACCTGGACTTAATTTTGCTTTCTGAAGTTTATTAGCCTTGTAAAGTGGATTATGTCACTTTAACTTACTAGGCAAGTTTCTTTGTGTTGTGTAGATAGTAATACTGACCCATATTGCTATTGTGTGGATTAAAGGAAACGACATACAGAAAGTCCAGTTCCTACTACATTGAAGTTATAAAAATTTTAAAATTTTAATTAACAAGGGAAATAAAACTCAATATCCAGAGTTAGACAAAAGAGAGAAGAAAGCTAACAGTAAATGAAGTGATACTAACTCATCTAAGTTATTACTCAGACCAAATGTGGTAATATTTCTTTCTTCAGAGAAAGTCATGGGATGTTCATATGTGACTTAGATGCCAGCACTGGATCTAGTGAGAGGGCTTCAGTAGAGGAATATGGGTGAGTTGTTAGCAGGAGCCTAAGTGAGACTGTTCCTGAGTTTTGGTAAGCTTGGAGGTCATAAACAGAGCCAGCTGTTTTGTTGCTGTGGTTTTCATTTACTAAATGTGGGCTGAAATGATAGGGATGTGGGTTTCCTGTGTTATCTTTCATCAGAACACTGATACACTTCCTTATCACCTGGGCTGTATCTCACATGTGGTCATTTTTTTCTGTTGCAATTACAGCCTTGATTCTGTCCCTTGGAAGAATGATTTAGAATACTACAGGTTTTTCTTTCTTTTATTACAGATTACCTTCCATCAGTGTCACTTAAAATAACTCTAGGAAATTTTAAAACTCTAAAATAAGGAAAATTTTCCAGGCAACCAATTTATGTTTATTTTTCAGGTAGCTTAAGCTAGGAATGCCAATCTGAGACTTCCAGCAGAACAGAAGATATGAACAGACACTTCTCCAATGAAGACATACAAATGGCTATCAGACACATGAAAAAATGTTCATCATCACTAGCCATCAGGGAGATTCAAATTAAAACCACATTGAAATATCACCTTACACCAGTTAGAATGGCCAAAATTAATAAGACAGGAAACAACATGTGTTGGAGGGGATGTGGAGAAAGGGAAACCCTCTTACACTGTTGGTGGGAATGCAAGTTGATGCAGCCTCTTTGGAGAACAGTGTGGAGATTCCTCAAGAAATTAAAAATAGAACTTCCCTATGACCCTGCCATTGCACACCTGGGTATTTACCCCAAAGATACAGATGTCGTGAAAAGAAGGGCCATCTGTACCCCAATGTTTATAGCAGCAATGGCCACGATCACCAAACTGTGGAAAGAACCAAGATGCCCTTCAACGGACAAATGGATAAGGAAAATGTGGTCCATATACACTATGGAGTATTATGCCTTCATCAGAAAGGATGAATACCCAACTTTTGTAGCAACATGGATGGGACTGGAAGAGATTATGCTGAGTGAAATAAGTCAAGCAGAGAGAGTCAATTATCATATGGTTTCACTTATTTGTGGAGCATAACAAATAGCATGGAGGACATGGGGAGTTAGACAGGAGAAGGGAGTTGGGGGAAATTTGAAGGGGAGGTGAACCATGAGAGACTATGGACTCTGAAAAACAATCTGAGGGGTTTCAAGTGGCGAGGGGGTGGGAAGTTGGGGTACCGGGTGGTGGGTATTATAGAGGGCACGGATTGCATGGAGCACTGGGTGTGGTGAAAAAATAATGAATACTGTTATGCTGAAAAAAACAAAAAAGAACAGTTAACTTTTCTAGACTGTGACTACTCTTTAAATCTAAAAGCTTATGCTAGGGGCGCCTGGGTGGCTCAGTGGGTTAAGCCACTGCCTTCGGCTCAGGTCATGATCTCAGGGTCCTGGGATCGAGTCCCGCATCGGGCTCTCTGCTCAGCAGGGAGCCTGCTTCCTCCTCTATCTCTGCCTGCCTCTCTGCCTACTTGTGATCTCTCTATGTCAGATAAATAAATAAAATCTTTAAAAAAATAAAAATAAAATAAAAAAATAAAAGCTTATGCTAGACACAAAGTCAGTGTTCAATAAATAACATTCTGTGTTAATTACCATGGAATCTAAGATGTTTCTTTGCTTCTTACCCTCAGCATCAACTGAATTAAACTGTGCCAATCTGGTGGTAAAACAAGTTATTCAGTCCTTCCTGTAGAATTGGGGCTAGTAATAAAAATTGTAGGAAAATCATGCTACCCATGTCATATTTGACAACTTTAGAATTTTTCACATATTTAGAATACATTTACATCTTTAATGCTTCTGTAAGTAGCAGAAAAAATATTACTAATCATTAATATAACTATGCTTACATGAGGAGATTACAATTCCAAGGACTACACAGAAAATTTACATTTATGTCCCAACTCTGACATAAATGTGTTTATATAATTCAACCCTGAGTATTCAGAGTTTATAGACAGTCACTTCTTGAATATTTATTGAACTCATATCATGTTTCAGATCTTGATCTATGTATTGCTCTCATGTACATTACATCTTTTAAAAATGGGTGTAAAACATTATCAGCAAGTATGGTTCACTAAGACAAATACATTTAGTTTTAAAATAGAAATTTATACAGAAAATGATAAATTTGACCACACTTATTACATCTGTCCATTTTCTGAGCTGTGCACTCTATAAAGCAAAAACTGTCTCCTGCCCTTATGAAAGACAAAATGTCAGATAGTTATTTTCTGAAGCCTCCTTTGTAACCATGAATCAGGCACAGGAACTAAACGTTGTCAGTGAGATGAACAGACCCTAGAGTCATAGGGACCAAGAAGGATTTTTGTATTCTGGTTGTATGTAAGAAGACTGCATTCCTGAAGAATCAGTGACAGCAGAGTTGCTGGCAATGTAAAGTGTGCTGAGTCTCAGCACCAGTGTGACAACACCTAGAGCAAATATATTTTTGCACATTGTTGAATAAATGCCATGTCTTTATCAACTTCACAGAACATAGAATCAAGATTCTCCCTTGTATACTTTATAGAAATACCATAAAAATGAAATATCATAAACAGCTCATTTTCTAAAATTTCTACAATACTCAACTGGGATCCAAATTTATCAACTCAAACTCCCGATGATTACCAAAAGACAAAGAAATAAGAATATCTCACTTCTGATTGAGTTAAGGTAACATCTATTGGCATCTCAACAAGGGTGTAGATTGAAAACTTGATTCGGAAACATTTGAGGACTCTCCAATTAGGTAATTTTCCACTCTCAAATCCATATATACTAAATTGCTATTGACTGCAGGGCAGAACAGCCTAACCAATTTCACAGAATTACTTTTTGGTATATGGATTACAACCACACAGAGAACAGCATATTGATCAAAATGGCTGACTTCTAGGGCAAAGGGAAAACAGCAGCTGAGACAATAGATCCATGTCAAAAATCCAGAATGTTAGATGGTTTGCATTTTGCAAAATGCCAGATTTACTTTTTCATATTTGGTCTCCTCAGCATTCTTGGGAGGATAGTAACAACAGCTATGCTTCTTATTTTACATTAACAAAAATCTCTTAACCTCACTTTCTTCATCATTCCCTAAAATATTTAATAAAGAGTGATTTTTTTTTTTCAAAGAAAAGTATCTGATGATTTCTGCTCTTTTTAAGACAGTTCAATACTCTCCTAGTGGTCTCAGAAAACTAATCTGAATTATTTGGACTGTAAGGTCCCAGGTAGTCTGACATCATCTGTAATAGTCAGGATAGGCTATGCTATGCTGCAGTAATAAACAACCCCAAAATATCAGGGACCAACCACAGCAAATTTTTATTTTTTATTTACACAATGTCTGCCACAGAGTTATCCAATCTTCCTAATCAACTGTGCTTCAAATGATGAATTATATCCAAGCTGTTTAGCTTATACTGTAAAAGGTGTCTTTGCCAATACAATGAAAGGATACAATACAGTCCTCTTCCAGGAAAGGAAGAGAGACTAGATAATTGTGCATGGGCTTTAACTCCCTCAAAAATGTGACATTATTCACAGAATTCACCCAAGTGAAAGGGAGTGAGCAATGTACATGAGTAAAGGAACATTTGAGGAACACCACTGTCCCTTCCTAACCTCCTTATCTGTCATCCTTAATTGTACCATTCCCCTACCCACTCTGAGTTCTCAGCTATACACAATTGCTTTGATAGGCCATGCTCCCCCTCCCACAGGGCATTTGCACACCTTTGACCTACATGGGGAATATTCTTTTCTACCTTGCTCCCTTACCCTCTCCCGTAGCCCTTCTACCTAGTTGATTTTCATTTTCTTACAGTCTTAGCTAAGCATCACTTTATCAGGAACTCTTTCCAAAATACTGCACTCCTGCAAATAACATTATAGGAAATTTCCCTTTGGAAGACTTACCAGATTTGTGTTTCTCAGTGTGACTCTTCGACAAAGGCTTTAACAAAGGCTTCCCTATCCCACCAGAATGAAGACTATAATAAAGATCATGGACTTTACTGATTTATGACCAGCTTTCTACCCAAAGCATATAGAAAAATAATTGGCATGTAATGTAAATTCAATAAGTATTTGTTAAATGCATAAAAAATAATGGAGACTTTGATATTCAGAGAGATTATAACATATAGGCACAACTAATTAGTGACTAAAGGTACAAGTAATTAGTGACAAAGACAGGACTCATACCTGGGTCTTCTGACTTTAAATTTCATTTTCTTCTCACTGGTCTCCAGTAGGCCTAATTTGGAAGTGGGCAGTTTCTTGGAAGGAGGCCATTGGAGACATCTCACAGAGAGCCTTTACTGTCAGTAAGAAAAAGAGACAAACATATTTTCATCATTTGCTTTCATGGGGATCACAATTCTTTGTACCTGGAGATCTCTGGGTATGTAAGCTAATTATAAAACAATCTCTGTCAACTTAAAAAAGAAAAAGAAACTACTGTTAATGTTAGCCAAGAGAGTTTTCTAATTTAAGGCAAAACAAGTGTTTGCTTTGTGGGTTTTTTTCTATGGTCCCTCCACATTTATTTCTGACTACAGAGACAGACAAATCACATTACCTTGTAATGAGTTATCCGTTCTAAAAACAACACTCTACTTGCCTAGAGCAATAATTACTGGTCAAGTTTGATAGTCATAAAAGCTGAAAACCTGCCTCAACTGAGTTTTTTAGTTTTTTTTAGTTCCTATGGATCACCTGAAAGTGCATAAAATTTTACTATGAGCTAGTCAGTTAAAAAGTGTTATTTTCTCCAATGAAGACATACAACTGGCTGTCAGACACATGAAAAAATGTTCATCATCACTAGCCATCAGGGAGATTCAAATTAAAACCACATTGAAATATCACCTTACACCAGTTAGAATGGCCAAAATTAATAAGACAGGAAACAACATGTGTTGGAGGGGATGTGGAGAAAGGGAAACCCTCTTACACTGTTGGTGGGAATGCAAGTTGATGCAGCCTCTTTGGAGAACAGTGTGGAGATTCCTCAAGAAATTAAAAATAGAACTTCCCTATGACCCTGCCATTGCACACCTGGGTATTTACCCCAAAGATACAGATGTCGTGAAAAGAAGGGCCATCTGTACCCCAATGTTTATAGCAGCAATGGCCACGATCACCAAACTGTGGAAAGAACCAAGATGCCCTTCAACGGACAAATGGATAAGGAAAATGTGGTCCATATACACTATGGAGTATTATGCCTTCATCAGAAAGGATGAATACCCAACTTTTGTAGCAACATGGATGGGACTGGAAGAGATTATGCTGAGTGAAATAAGTCAAGCAGAGAGAGTCAATTATCATATGGTTTCACTTATTTGTGGAGCATAACAAATAGCATGGAGGACATGGGGAGTTAGACAGGAGAAGGGAGTTGGGGGAAATTTGAAGGGGAGGTGAACCATGAGAGACTATGGACTCTGAAAAACAATCTGAGGGGTTTCAAGTGGCGAGGGGGTGGGAAGTTGGGGTACCGGGTGGTGGGTATTATAGAGGGCA